>NW_004798038.1:363241-366319 GCF_000002075.1 Aplysia californica | reverse complement strand
CCCCACCCCCATATCCTTCCTTTTGGCTCCCTTTAGCTCCAAATTTAGTAATCTGTCCCCGCAGTTTTATGCACCCCGCATAATTTTGCAAAATTTGATCATTTTTTTCCATAATTTCTGATTATTTTCCTTTATTATTCTTTGTTAAAATTAACAGAATTGAATACTTTCACATTTTCGGGTTCAGTTCGCAAAATTTTAGAATTTGTTTTCTTTATAAAACCACGGGGACAGAGTAATAAAGGAGACTAGTGAACAGGACTTACGTCAGAATGTACAGTTTATGTAGGCTATTATAATACAAGTCTATGATACACTCCAATTTCGCCTGCGTCGCAAACGAGTGCAGTCTGTGATGAGTACAGGGTGATCCAAAAATAACTTTACAACTTGATTTGTAAATATCTTCCTCCATACTGAAGTTTTGCGTTTCAGATTTGAACGTAATGTTTGGAAGCCAAAAGGAATTTTTTTTATATGTATTTTAGATAAGTCCATTGAATGGTTTTGCTCTATATAGCGCATTAAAAAAACAACCCATTTTCAACCTTGTCGCCATTTTCATAGCATGACGCAGCAGTTCGCATTAGGCCTACCACTAAAAGTTGCAACAATCGGGCCATATTGCAAGCTACAGCAGTCTAAAAGTCAACAGAAATCTACAGATATTTTTTTTCCCAAATTTTGTTTGCAGGCTGAGATCATGGCTACGTTTAGTAAAGAGCAAATAGCTTTTTGTATTGAACATTACCTCTCCACAAACTTACCATCCCTGACATTTCGCAAGTTCTGCGCGCGGCATGGAGAGAATGCTTAGGTGCCCTCAAGACTTTTGGGGTCATGAGTAGAAAAGCTCCATCAGTTTGGATCTATAGCGAATCAGAACTAAAAAGATCTTTAAAAAGGATGACTTCAGGTCGAACACGCAAAATGCGCAGCCCTTTAAACGTCACAAGAGTGCAGATTTCAGTAGCCGAGTCCAATGAGATGTCTGTCCATAGACGATCTGCAGCTAAGACTTTTCTATACATCAACAGTCTGCATTCTCATGGCAGATCTTAACCTACCACTATACCCTGTTCATCTTCCCTTGGCCGAGATGGCATGGATCAGAGCATGGCAATGTGTTCATGATTCCTCGATTGTCTTGTAAAGAGGGATCATTTCCTCGATGACATTTGGTTTAGTGCAAAGCTCAATTTCACCCTGCGGGATACGGTAACTCCAAAAATGCAGTCTATTGGGCACCCAACTCTATTGTCTCTAGAAGCCACATCTTGGTGAACATGTACAGTTTATGTGGCTTTAAAAACTCATGGTTTAGCAGGTCCTTGTGTTAGGGCGCCACTGAACATTTCGAACGACGCGTTAAAAATGTGTCGAGTCCAAAAGAGGGAATGTGGACCACTGCTTCTTTGAATTTCAGAATGAAATCATTAGGTTTTTAAAACTTCGTAAAATAAATTAAATATTGTTTAAATGTCACTGGGATGGAAAATTAATGTCAAAGAGAAAATAAAGAAAAAAGAGAACTAATCTTTTCACGACTTCCTTTACAAAATATTTAAACATTGGTGAACTTTGCGTTTTCGGGTGCTTTTTTTTTTAGCCGTTTCCGTTTTCAAAACATGTTTCTTTTTCGAGGATTTTATATCAAACAAATTCCTTTTAAATGAATTATGTCTGTTCCAAATTACAGCATTCTAGAACAATTTTTGCTTGAGACATTCAGAAAAAAAGTTGTAAAGTTGTTGTTTTTTTATCACCCTGTACTTTTAGGGGCATCCTTAGTACACATAACACATAAACTGTTCAACGCAAAACTGGCGCAGGAACCTGAACAGTGTATTTTAGTTTGAGAGCTTTACAGTGATTGTTTGGTAAGGCATAATCAACATTCGGAAAGAAAGCATGGGAAGAGATGGTATCCAAAAATAGCATGCTGTGATGGGCAGGCTACATAAAGTGGAAGTCTATCCTGATATGATTAATGGATATTTCATGATAATTAATTAAACCAGGAAAATCTGAAAACATGCAACTCGTTGTGATTGCAGAATGAGAATGAAGACAGCCACCCCCCTCCCCCCACATACAAACACACGCACACACACACACACACACACACACACACACACACACACACACACACACACACACACACACACACACACACCCCACACACACACACACATGGATGGTTGACTCTAACATTCAAGTACTCATACAACACACACACACACACACACATACTCACACACATACGCACACAACTTACGCACAAACACACGCAAGGCACACAATAAATCTACCCTCGCACACTAACACGCGCGCACACCTACACACAACACGAACACGCGCACAAGAAGACTTACCTACTCAAAAACACTGACAAATGTTAGCATGTCATTAAGTACTTATTAAATTATGCGCCCACTCCGGCGTGCATTCAAGCACTCACTCACACAAATACGCGCACGCCACATGACACCACATCTACCTCAGGCAGTCCCAAGCGTGTGTTCGATCGTGCATGTAATTTACATTGTAAAAATGTGTGCATATTGTCCACGGACAAACAATGCTTTTGCGCCCTGGTGCGCAAAACTTATTATTGTTGAAAAATGAGGAATCGTAGATGCTTAGACGCGCATCAGCCTTTTTTTGTTGAGTTTTTTGTTCGTTTGTTTGTACTACTAGTGTGTGCGGGCGGGCAGGCGTGAAAGCGTGAGTGCTTATAAACTTACATAGTGTAATATAATATTCTTTTGTATGTACTCGTTTCTGTTCGTGTCGTATAAATGTCATATTGCGTTACATTTATTTACGATTATGACCCCCTGTTTTGCCATACATGTACGTAGTTGGTGTAGCGGTGGAAGCGTAGGAGCACAATATTAATTTCCCTGACCTGGTCTGTGTCCAGTTGGGTGTTGACCTCACGTACATATATACGAGGCCCACGAAGTAATCGATAGTCACTCTACACGCGACATTGCGCATTTTGAGTGCAGGTCTGTTCCAAACCACGACATGAACAAAACGTGATCTCTGGAGTTTTGTGCCAGATTGCAACCC
>NW_004798038.1:361266-362306 GCF_000002075.1 Aplysia californica | reverse complement strand
CCCCCGGAAAAATGGGTGGTGGGAGAGCTTCACTGGGTAGTTAACTTGCTACTTCTTTACTTCCCCATTTTTGTTCTGTCAACCTGTCTTACTTTTTCCCAGCACTAAATGGCCATTATTGTGTTAATGCGCTTCTCTTTACTCAAACAAACAAACAAACCGGAGACCGGTTCAATTACCTTGCAAAATTCACATTCAGGGAACTTCTGTAACTCCAGCTTGTTACTCCTTATTTTCCTACTCAGAATGTCAAATCGATTCAATACGTAAATCCTCAATTAGTGTAGCAGGAAGAGATGGGGAAAAACATGGCGATCGAACTACATATAACAGGACATCTTGACAGACAGGCAGGTTTTATGTTCCTCAGCCCTCGTCCGGTTTCCTTGCCCTGAGATGGACTGTGGCCGTGAGTGTATTGATTTTTAAAAGGAAATTTACCTTGTGTATTGATGGTTCAGGTGCTAGGCCTTCTCAGTTCTGACTGAGGAAGCCTAGTTCAGGTGTGTTCTCTCGTTTTGCTGTATGTCGTTTAATGGTTATGTTTTTTGTATTCAAAAATGTATTTTTTGTCCGAAGGCTGAAGAGTAGATCCTCTGGTTGGTCTGTTTGTTCACTGTTGCAGTTGTCCTATTGTGTTGTTCTTTCCTAGCAGGAAATGATCGTTTTTGTGTCTATGTATTTCTATTTACGGATACTGGACCCTCCGAGCTCTTTTTGCGCTGAGCTGTGTCTAGATCTTTTCTCTGTTACTTTAGAAAATCCATTGTTGGGTGGTTTTCAGAGTTTTAGATATAGAAAATCTATTCTATGATCTTCTTGAGTTTAAGACTTTAGATTAGATGAGGAAAATCGCTCATAATCATCTTAAAGAAATGTAACTGGGTTTTTTCTGCTTACTCACCTTGAACTACGACACGACCCTTCAGACATTAAACGGTGGCATCCCACACACCCCTCCCAGTCGTTCTCTCTCTCTCTCTCTCTCTCTCTCTCTCTCTCTCCCACACACACACACACACACACACACACACACACAC
>NW_004798038.1:359973-361021 GCF_000002075.1 Aplysia californica | reverse complement strand
TATCCCTACACCTAGCACACGTATCATGTTTTCAGAGCCTTCTGTCGTAGCCAGCATTTTATGTGGACACAAATTCGCGTGTGCGGATGCTTAGAAGTAACGCTTTCTAAATCAAACAAGTCGTCCTTTGTGTCGAACCCGGCCATGATTTCCTCCCATAAGTTTTATGCGTTGTGAGGTCACGAAATGGATCAGGCCACATTGTCGCCTGGGACGTGACAAGGTAATAATTTGATGAGTTACCTGTGCAGATATTTCATGAGTTTCTGACTCGGGCCTTAAAATAGTGCACAAAGGCCTACCGAACTCAGTTCAAACACGTTTCCGCTACTTTTTATTTCTCCTCGTTCAGAAAAGTGTAAAGATTTTCTGTTTTTACTATCCCCACTTTCCCTATTTCTTTCCGTTCTGTTTCCCGTTCTCTCTCTCTCTCTCTCTCTCTCTCTCTCTCTCTCCATCCGCGACATTAACGGTACGTCTCTGCTTGCCATGCGTACACAAAACCCCGTTCAAGAACTTTACTGTAATTTAAAGGTACATAAACAGAAATAAAACTGGTCTTTCTCATAATCTATTTTCATGCTGGTTGCCTTTTTATCCTTCTGGTAGCTGTGGCGCAGATCGTTCATGGACTTGACTCAGGTACAGACTGTCAAGTGTCCAGTCCTATTTTTGTTCTTTCTTTGCTGATCACTAGGGTGCCCTGGTTTTGCAGCGACCTGTACGGTATGTCCAGTAGGGCGTTAAACTTTCAACAAGAACGAAACAAATTCTATTCTCGTAAGTTCATTAATGCCCGGTGAGATGTGAGAAGGCGAGCGTGCTCCCGAGACGTGACCAGGTGATGAAATTGATGAGTTACCTGCCCATGCGCAAATACTTAATGGATTTTTAATGCGATAAAATAATAGACTGGCAAAGGAGTCGTGCGGCCCGTCGAAATGGTTGCTTGGTGGTGGTGGGGGTGGGGATGGTGTGTGCTGGGTGTTGTTCTGTATTTAGTAAAGTGAACGTTTGGTGTGCGCGCGCGCGCGCGCGCGTGTGTGTG
>NW_004798038.1:357094-358441 GCF_000002075.1 Aplysia californica | reverse complement strand
GGAGGAGGAGGGGAGTGTCACTCTTGGCAACTAGGTGTCACATTTACTTCTCCTTTGTCATTTATTATATTACGATATGTACTTTTCTTTGTGTGTGTGTCTTTTATGGCCCGGACAAAGATGAGGTCGTCTGAGGTGTAGCGGTTAGGTGCTTTGCCGTCACCTGTAGGAGACCTGGGTTCAACTCCCGAGTGGGGGAGAATTTTATCGATTATCTCGGCCTTTCTGCTGAATGTTTTATCCTTCTCAGCCTGGATTGACCGTGACAGTCAGGATCAAAAGCCCATCTCCTAAATTAATGTGTCGAAGGGGACCGTAAAAATCTCCTGTGTGTTATATAAACAAAGATGAAGTTCATTAATGTTTGTTTTGTGGGTGTCATGCTCGTCTGCGATGTGGGCATGTTTCCCGGGTTCGAATCCTCTGAAAGACATAATTTTCAGATGTTGGGGTTTGGGGAGTTGCACGTACGCACTCCAGCCGACCCACTCGCTTTATCCTAACGGAGATGGATGTTGGCGCTCATATGACCCTTTGCAGTTGCGAGCGCCGTCAAACCTTACTAAAACAAAAAAACTAACGGAGATGGATGTCAAACCAGAGACAGCGCCTAATAAACATTTTTTTTTCGTGTGTTTGAAGGGGAATTTGAACCGGCATCGCTGACCAATGTGGCGCAGTAGGTTACATGGTTTCTGTTGCTGCCTCAAAAATGAGGGGTTTAAATCCGAGCCGGGTCCGAATAAATTTCCTCATCAGTGTATCATTCTACCTTAGTTTTGGTGTATCGGATAGAGACGGCTCTGATACATAAGTGTTTCCGGGAAAAGAAATGGAAATTAAAAATAATAACAGATGGTAATAATTTTAATATGGTAAAAAGCTGGTTGGTAAACGGGGATAAATGAATGCCTACTTTGTAGTAAGTCAAAGTCGAACTTGCTAACAACGGTATCGAATTACGACCAATGATAGATTAAGAGACACATTTGCCGCCTGGGATGTTTTGATGATAATGATTATTCAGCGCTGGACGTAGCGTGTAACGGTCAGTATCGTTTGCTGATAGGCTAATTAGGACGGGTAATTATCCACTTACTGGCCACGTCGCTCACGTAATATGTATTATATTATGTATATGCGCTGAGCCACTGTTTGAACAGATGTTCTCCTTCTACCTCTTTGTCACATTCACCTATATTTATACGCACTCTCAATTATGCACACAATAATACTCGCACACACGCCCGCGCTCGCACGCACGCACGCACGCACGCACGCACGCACGCGCGCACACACACACACACGCACACACAGCGCGCGGGTGGACACACATACGCGACGACT
>NW_004798038.1:354273-356340 GCF_000002075.1 Aplysia californica | reverse complement strand
GTATATTTATGACTATTATGTATATTATGCATAATGCTTGCATTTTTATTCTTTGTCGCCCATCCCCCAATCCCCCAAATCTCTCTCTCTCTCTCTCTCTCTCTCTCTCTCTCTCTCTCTCTCTCTCTCTCTCTCTCTCTCCCCCCTCTCTCTTTCTCTCTTTCTCGCTATCGCTCGCTCTCTCTCTCTCTCTCTCACCCAGATCTTCATCTCGGTCTATCTCTCTGACTGATTTCATTATGATAATGTCACAATTTGCGATGTAGATGGAGTGTGGCAGTTCAGAGATGGGGGGAAAAGGAAGCGTTTGTCTTTTCCTGAAACAAAGAGATGTATCGTGTCTGCTTTGGGCCATTCTGGGGATTCCTTACGTCCTACACCTTATGGTAATTTTTGTAATTTATGTACTTTTGATAGCTCTTGTGTTTAGTGAGATATTGGTAGATTCGCTATATTATTTTGTAATTTTCTCTTTGGCCTCGTAAAATTTGTGCGTTATTCTTTTATTTGTATTTCTACATAACGCCCCCCCCCCCCCCCACCTCTAAAAATTGTTAGTTTATTAAAAGTTACCAATAACGGTCACATGTTAAGGTTATCTTAAAGTACATTTTACGTTTTATTTGACGTAACAAGAGTAACGGACTAAAATCTCAATAAGAGCTTACATAAGGATACAAATAACGACGCATATCATTCTGGTGTTTAAGAAATATTATTACTTTTTGGGGGGAGGGGTGCGAACTATGACTCTTTGCTCTTATGTTGAGCAGATGTACTTATTCAGTCTCTTGGATGGCGAGAAACAAAATCTTGTTATAGTGCTTCAGTGACCAAACAACTCTGTCACTCAAACACTACGTAACTTATGGGAAATGGATTTTCGGGTGGGTTGGGGTCGGGTGGGGGGTATATATTATGATCCTTTTCGGAATTTTATATGAGATGATTGGTGGGTGCTCGCATGTTGTTATATTTCTTACTCTTTGTTTTGATATATTATGTATCTGCTGTTGTGATGCATGGCGTCACTGGTGGGTCCCCCGTCTTTTCTCTCCTTCTGTTGTTGTTCTATCTGTTTGTCTTACTTTTGTCACCATTTACTAAATCGTCGTTATCGTGTCTATGTGTTTCTCTTCACCCAAATTATAAATAATTCATATCATGACGTAGCTTTAAAATAGTATGATTCATAATATGTTGTAGCGTAGTGTATCACTGATGCGTGTCCTATCTCTCAAATCATAGATCACAGACTTAGCGAGTGTAAGATCTCTTCAAAACTCAACGACCCGTGTCGAAGGCGCAGCTTTCTTTTTTAAGTTTTATCTTATAATTTTTGGAGTGTATATTATGAGTGTGTGTGTATGTTTGTGTGTGTGTGTGTGTGTGTGTGGTATGTGTGTGTGTTTTTCCTTTTGGCTGTGGGGATGTGTGTTTGAGGTGGGTTAAAGGTGGGGGGTAGAGAGCGCCCCTGGTAGGTCCCACATTTCTTTCCCCCTCTTGTTTCTGCCTGCCTTTCTTTCTTTCTGTCCCCCTGCACAAAATGGCCGTTATCCTTTTATCAGCCTCTGCTTAGTCAAACATAGAGAGCCTAAGGTGATCTTCAGAACTCAAAAGCCCGTTACGAAAGCTATGTAATTTTTTAATGCATGCGCGTATGTGTGTGTTCGTGTGTGTGTGTGTTCGTGTGTGTGTGTGTGTGTGTGTGTGTGTGTGTGTGTGTGTGTGTGTGTGTGTGTGTGTGTATACATAGGTGTGGGTGTAGGTGTGTGTGTGTATGTGTATGACTACGTATGTGCATGTGTGTGTGTTTTTGCTTCCGCCTCTCTGTGGGGGGTGTTGGAAAATGTCCGGGCGTGTATTGGCATGAGTCAGAGCGTGTGATCACGACTTGTCTTGCCACGCGGTTGGAGCCAGAGAAAAGAAAGGGGGAGACGGTCTTTGAGGTGAGGTAATCATTCGTATCTGATCTGAGAGAGGTGAGGGTGGGGTTGGGGAGGGGTGTGGGGGTACCGAGGCCGCCCGTCTTAATGTTGTGTCGCCTTAATGTTAAGAGTGGACATG
>NW_004798038.1:350249-351636 GCF_000002075.1 Aplysia californica | reverse complement strand
ACACACACACACACACACACACACTCCCTCCACTCCCTCCACTCCCCGCTCCCTTTTTTCTCTTTTTGAAAACCTGGGTCAAAGCGTCCTGCCTCGTGAATAATAATTTAAATCATGTGTATGTCGTATTAACTCCCGATTACACTTTGGCGAGCAATTTCTTCTTGTACACTGCCATTTATTAAAATTAACATGAATCTTTATTTTTATTATTTTGTGCTCGAAAAAGGCACTTATAAAGCAAAACTTCTACTTGGTGACTCCATTTCATACTGACAAATTTCACCAACAGTTCAATAATTTCTCTTTCAAAAACCCATATTTTCACTGGTTGGTTGGTTGGTTGCACGATCCCCAATTCTCATTGTGAAGCTGATTGGTCAGCATTCTGTCTCTTCCTGTCTTACTCGCCCCCTCAAAGCTCTCAGGGTGCCGAGCTGCCAAGATATGGAGAAGTAAACATCCATCTCTTTAATTGCATCGACACTTCGTGTGGGCTTCAGAATGTCTGTTGTGGGGATTTGTGTGTGGTAAGTCTGGGGAGAAAAGAAGTAAAAAAAGGAACGAGAATTTCCAGTTTGACATCGTGCAAGACAGGACAAGTAATTTGTGTGTTACAGGAAGTTCTTCTGGAGAATTTGATAAAGAAAGTTTATTGTGTCCTGTTTAGGTGGAAGAACCTGATAGATTTGTATGTTGTCACAGTTAGTTATTTGCGAGACTGCGCCTGAGAGAGAGAAGAGAAGAGAGAGAGAGAGAGTGAGAGAGAGAGAGGGGTATGTGGGGAGGGGCAAGCAGAGACATTGGGAGTAAAGAAGAAGAAGGGGAAATAGAAAAAGAGGGGGTGGAGACAGACGGACAGACAGACAGACAAAGAGATCGGAGGGAGAGAGACTCAGAGAGAGGGAGGGATAGAGAACATCAGAGAGAGAGAGGGGGGGAGGGATTAGAACGATCGTAGGGAAGAAAGAAGAAACAGCGGGAGACGTGAAAAAGAGGAGATAGGATTAATAGAAAAAAGGGGAAGGGGGATTAATGGAAAAAAGAAGACTCAAACTCCTAGAAAATATTTGCAGAAGACTGAAAGCATTAGGAGGAAGGAAGAGGAAGGAATAGGAGGAAGAAAAGGGGGGGGGAGAGAGAGAGAAAGAAAAGAGAAGGGTGAGCAGGAGGAGGAAGAAAAGGGGGGGGGGGCGGAGAAGAGAGCTGAAATTATGGAGATAATAATCCCAGGTGATCAGAAGACGTACATAAATTACCGAGTTCCTACCTACATTGTGTATACATTCCAAAGCTGACGACCGACCTGCCGTCGCTCATGTTGACCCAGTCAGCGTAGCACAGAACTTGGCCGGTATTTCCCCCCTCCCTCAGCTTGTCCCCGTAA
>NW_004798038.1:336216-345806 GCF_000002075.1 Aplysia californica | reverse complement strand
ACACACACACACACACACACTCACACACACGCACGCGCGCACACACACACACACGCACGCGCGCGCGCGCACACACACACACACACACACACACACACATACACACACTCACACACACACACGCGCGCGCGCACACTGTTTCTCCGTCCACAGCATTTTCATACTTAACATATTTGTTAACGTCACTCTGGGCGGTGGAAAGAAGAGTGGGAATGTGGCTCAGGATTCTTTGCTAAGGGTAGACGGATAACAACAGAGGAATTCTCTAGTGTCTCGGCACGATGTTTGATCCGTCTTCCCTTAGTCTTGCTACAATATTGTAGTGTTTTGGTCTTGGAGGAGGATATGCTGGGTAGATTTTTTCCACATGACGAAGAACAAACCACATATATTGAAATATTGTTTGCCTCTCTTTTAGCCCGCTATTTGTCTGTCTGTCTGTCTCCTGACGCCACCCCCTGTTTTTTTTGCCCATTTCTCTGTCTGTCTGTCTGTCTGTCTGTCTGTCTGTCTGTCTGTCTGTCTGTCTGTCTGTCTGTCTGTCTGTCTGTCTGCCTCTCACGCGCGCGCTTCTTTCGCTCATACCACTGTTTTTAAAATTAACACATACAATACATTGTCATGTGAACATATTTCTAATACGTACGTACACAAGCAAGTTTTTGTGTGTTTGTGTGTGGCCCTCTCCCTCTTTTTGCAAGCGTGTGTGTGTGTGTGTATGTGTGTGCGTGTGTGTGTATGTGTGTGTTTGTACCTGCCTATGTGTGCGCATGCGTGTACATTGCTTGCGCTCGTCCTTACACTGAAACAAAGTTATTAATTATAGACACGGGCTTCAATCTTACCGCACTCCGGGAGTGGGCTGACATAAACGAATGTGGGACCGTCCGCACATGTGAGAGGGCCAGTTGTCAGTGTCTTGCTTTTGACTTTTGATGCGGTCTGGCGATGGAAATGCTCGTTTTGCGTGGTATGTCTTAATTTGTTTCAGTCAGGACCCCACTCAAGGCACGGTCTTCCAGTTCTGTCTGGTGTTTGGAAATGGGTTTCTTAATCTGTCTTGTAGACAATATTAGCGGCGTGGTTCTCTGGCGCCACTGTCAAGTCCTAGATCTTTACTTTCCCTCTGTTGTTTCTATCAGTCTGTCTTAATGAGTGGTTGGCAGGTGCTCAGGTGTGTTTGTCAAATATTCCTTGTCTCACCTCCTTCTTTCCGTTGTTCCACACTCTCAAGTAACACCTGTAATCTTCGGCACCTATAAATATGACCTATTTGTGTTGCAAGTGCCGCAAAACTCTTACTTATGCCAAAACCAAACGTGCCCTTACAATGGATGACTATTATTGTGTCGATATCCTTTTCACTCTTGCTGAGCCTGAAGACAGAGACAGGATTGTTGAAGTTGGGTGTGTACCAAAAAACACATTCCAGTTATTTTTTAGACGTTGTTGTGTGAGTTTGTGTCGATGTTTTGGAAGAAAGTCTGTGACGTTTTTGCTCTGGTTGCCTCCGGCGTGGTGTGTTTGGTAGAGAAAGAGGAGTGGGGGGGGGGGGGGGTAAACGAGATAGTGGATTAACGGAAAAGGTTTGCAAAAGAGAGAAGGAAAAAAAAAAGAGAAAAGAATAAGGTTACTTTTTTGGTAGGGATATTTTCAAATACGGACAGACGTGGATCTTGCGATAATTCTGACATTTTTATTTTTTACTGCTGTAATGTGCACTAGGGCATGTGGATTTTCTAGCGAAGGATTTTCCGTTTCGTGTTTTGCGTGTCAGCTCGGTTTGTTTAGTAAACAAATGTGGTAGTTTTTATCAGGCTTAATTTTCATCTTATTTTCATCGTGTCTAGCTCTGACCTCTGAATTGCTGAAGTGTTGAAAGAAACAGTACATATCCGTCTGTTTAGTGCTGATACATGTTGATGGTTTGTTCAGTGACCCTTTGTGACAGTCGCGAGTTTTTGACAATGGGTTAGAGATTTATGACGTTGTGATCTTCTGCTGATGGCAGACGGATTGAAGTGACTTTTTGGATTAAAGATTATCGGAAGGAGGAGTGTTCCTTCACGTGACGTAAAAAAGTACGTGAACTGCAGTTTTTAGAAGGACTATTAACATTTTGGATTATGGATTCGAGAATGTTGCTTATAATGACAAGAGTGTGTGGACGAAGTTCATCAAAGGAAGTATAGACTAGCGTGCTGTTTGAACGCTGAGTGTGTGTAGTCCGGTCTATGGACTACGGTGCTGGCGGTCGAGGTTTGAATCCAGTTCTGCGGACGACCGTCAGTCAGAATGGGCAACAAACAAGGGACAGAGTTCCTCTCCTCCGACTCGAGCGCCGTGGACTCCCGCGGCCGGAGCTGGTCATTCCACGGAGTGGCCGGACGTCGGCGGTCAGCAGCCACCATCGGTGGTCACGGGGCCAGGACTCCGACAGCTCGGGACATTGAGGAGTTTGGAGAAGGAGGAGGAGGAGGAGGGGAAGGAACGGAGTTCCGGGAGAGGAGCGCGTCTCTGTCTGACGCTACGAGACCCGGGAGGCGACATCATCGATCGAGTAACCTCCCCGTGGTGCGGGGTTTGGCTGCTGACGCTGCTGCGGCTGTTTCTTCTGCTTCTTCTGGTGGTGGTGGTGGCGGAGGCCTTCACGAAAAAGGTTCGGCTGTTTACGGCAAAGGTCAAGGCAACAACAGGGGTCATGACCTTAAAAACACCAAGGCCGGGGGAGGAGGGCGTGGTGATGACGGCAGCCGTGGTGATCACAAACACAGATCGTCCTCAGGTCGAGGGGGTGCGCCCTCCTCTTCCTCTACCACCTCCACCACCACAGCCACCTCCACACCTACAGCGTCTGCGGATCCGTGGGTTAGACAGCCACCCGAGTGTGTGTCAGCGCCGCCTGGTGGATGTGAGGAGACTAGACACGAGGGGAAGGGAGAGCCACCATGTAGGAAAGAGTTGTTTAAAGACAGCTCTTCCTCCTCCTCCGGCAAGGCGAAAAACAAACACTCAGGCCGCACGGGGAAGCAGACAGCAGCAAATTCATCAGATACCACAACCAACAGAGATGTAAACCCCTCAAGTAAAGAGACCAGAAACCATAGTTCTAGCGTATCTGTTAAAGGGGATAAAGGCCATAATAGGTCCAATGCAGGTGGTAAGGAGAGTGGAGGGAGTAACATTCAAGTTCTTAAGTCGTCTCCGAAAAGGAGAAATCGTTTGCAGAAAGGACAGAATGTGGAACTAAGTTCTCCTGATGAGTTGGGTGACGTTTCATTGACCAAGGACAAAGTAGGTGATAGTGCAGCGGTCGGTGTCGGAAGAAAGGCCGTAGATTCAGGCGGTGTGCCAAGGCGTGGGGAAGAGACGGGTAGTAAGAAGCCTCAGCCCACAGTGAGGGTCGTTATGCGAGGAGAAGCTATGACATCACCCGATTCTGGTCATGCCAGCGCTGCTGGGACGCCGGATGGGATGTCACGCGCTCCCGTCACCACAGGGGAGACCATCTGCAGCCTGGGAGTCATCCAGTCCCGGCCCTCGTCGTACTCGGCTGCCACGAGTGTGACGTCGTCTTCCGGGAAACGCCCACCCCAGAGGCAGCTGTCGCACCCCGAGCGCTCGGTCAAGGCCACCACCGCGGGCAGGACTCAGTGGGCGAGCGCGTCAGTCGATGTGGACAATCGAGAAGCTGGGGCGACGGCAACGGCAACGGCAGCACCGACATCATCAAAGTCACTAATAAAAGGGCGTGATCGAGAGAGATTTGGTGTCCCATCGTCCACCGCAACGCGTCCTTCTGCTCTGAATCTACCCTCTACCGTGTCACGTGATCAGGCATTGACGTCAATACCCTTGGCACAATCCCGTTCTGATCAGTATTCCAAGGTCAAAGTAAGCGGAGGGGATATGAGTGCAAACGATTCCACTGTCTCCTCCAATGAGAGCCCGATCACAGTGACCCCGTTTTCCGACTCCCGACCTCTGGCGACAGGAAATAAGGATGTTTCTAGGAGCTGCATGCAGCTGGAAGTAGGTCAGAAAGTGGTGAGGAGAGAAAAACGTTCGGACGCACGAAGAGAGAACCGTTTTAGCTTAGATTTGAGTCACATGAATGGAAGCTCTGCAGGTTCGCCGTCAACCAGAGACGGTGGTAAGAAAGGTCATAACCCCATACTGGAGGAATCTGGTGTTTTGTTTCACAGTTTTGATGACGCGGGAGCTTCCGTTCCTTTTGTAACTAGTCAGGAATATGCTTTGTCGGACCAGTGGCTAGACAGTATTGGTCGTAAACGTCGGAGAGGTCTAATTGGCAGTGTCCATGATGAGGATGACGGTGGAGTCCAGTCACCGTCAACCCCCGCTTCTTCTGTCAGCCAACACGAGCGGGCGTCGCTTAGCAACCGTTCGTCCGACAACTACGACGGTTTTGTCGGAGAGCCGAGCAGCAGTAAGGCGGGGAGCATGAATCAGTCCGCTGGGGGTGAGTTCGCTATCACCACCACTGACTCGGGCTACAACACAGGTAGGAGCTGTTTTTCCTCCATCGACTACACGAGAGTCCCTCTCAAAGTGTCCACGACACAGGCCTGCGCCTCCCAGCCCCCGCCCGCCTCACAAACCGGGGGTAGCACCGGAAAGAACGTTGGGGTCGTTGGAGGTGGTTGTAGTTTCAGTAGTTGTAGTAAAACAACTAGTGGCACCTCTGCTGCTGATAAGACGTCTATGGTCCAGGTGGCGTCTTTCGCACGAGCGACTGACACGGAAGGTCGGCAGCACAAAGGCGTTAGCGGGGCTGACAGTGTAGTATTATCTGATGCTGTGGCCTACGTGAGTTCAGTCACTTCTCTTGTCCCCGGTGATGACACTTACGGTCCTCCCATTGTTTCAGAGATTGTTGACACTGGCAAGGATAGCCTCCCATCTGACCGGGAGAGAAAGTACATTCCAGATGATGCCATCTCAGACTGTGCGGGTAGTCACAAAGGTAGTGTGTCATCTTCTGGTTACGAAGGAGTGTTTGAAAAAGACAAACCACAACCTGCTAGTGATGTAATCATGCGTGTCGGCTCTAATGTTACAGGAATGTCCGTTAGTGAGTGTGAAGGAAAGGTGTTGAATGTTGTGGAGAGAATGACGTCATCATATGTGACTGGGGGTGACGAGGAGGTGGCTGTCACTGCTTGCGGAAGTGCAGGTCTGTCAGGGTCGGCTGGCCGTCACGGTGTGGCGGAGGGTGAGAGGAGGACAGGTGAGAGGAGGACAGGTGAGGAGGAAGAGGGGAACACTCAACGGGTTGGCCAGAGGGAGGAATGTGATGAAAAAGACCCTCTCTCTATCCCGAGGGAGATATGTCAGACAGCTGGCGATACTCTGTCAATCCAGAGGGAGGGAGTATGTGAGACGTCAGTGGGTGATGGTGAAATAATCGAATGTCTCCCCAAGCAGGATGTGTGTGGAAGTAGAAGTGGTCTCTCCATGTTGTCCTCCCCACCACCACCGCACGATGATGAAATCAGAGATTGCGATGAAATCATCAGCGGTAACGACACCGCCGCCACTCGAGCTGACAGAAGCAGCGGAGACGTTCGGGGAGAGAGCCGGGACACGGTGATCCCCTCACACAACAAAAACAACGGAGATAATTGGCCGGGAAGTGGCAGACTTTGTGACGAGGACCAGCGCTCATTTGGCGGGTCGCGACGCGAGCAAGTGGTGGTGGCTACCGCCGGTCGTGCTGATGGTGGTGAGTCGGAGGCGGAGCGCGACAAGTGTGTAGTAGGAGAGCACAGAAGTAATGAGTCGAAATTGGCACAGCGAACTGCAACAGTGGCAGTAGCAGCGGCAGGAGCGACACAGACAGCATGGTGTGTCGGTGGCTCGGTGCCGGGGGGACCCTGCAGTCTTTCCGACCGTGTTGTTGAAATCGGAAGCGATCAGAACCGGAGCGCTAGCAGCAGGCACACGGCACAGGTAGACAGGAGCGGGGAGGCGGGAGTACGACGCAGGTCTGAAGATAACGACGCTGCTGCTATTTCACTCGGCGGCATCGCCGGGAAAGGTTACGTCGGTCTAGATAGTTCGGCCGCTTATAAGAATTCGATAGCAGACGAGGGGAGAGTAAGTGCGGGAACCGAGGCGGTGGGGAGATCCTGTGGTGGTGCTGATGTTTCGGTAAGTGCACCGCTCACAGAGGGATCAGTGCAGGGAGACTTCAGGCAAAGTGTGAAGAAGGGTGAAAGTGCTTCTAGTGTTGGACCTACGATGTTTGACGGATCTGGTGAGAGTGTTTTGGAAAATAAGCACTCTGTTCATGTCGGTGCGCAGTTTGTGTGTTCGGATTATGGGACTACTACGTGCGAAACGCCAGTCACGTATTTGGAGTCTCGAGTTGATGAAAATGATGAAGATGAAGGAGATAATAGCCCCGTCTGGCGACGTCTTGAATCGGAGTCAATGACGCAATTCCCTCCACCTAACAAGACGACGGACACAGACCCAAACATACAACAGTTTCTTGCCGCTTCAGGTAACAGCAAGTTTACATCGCAAAACAACAATAAATTCACTGCTCAAAATCGAGACGAATTTGCCGTCCAGAGTAAGGAGAAGTTCCCCGATGATATCAGTAATGTTTTGAACTCGCGCGGACCTCGTTATGACACCGCAGATGTAATTATTTCTTCTTCCCTGCTTGAAGATGGTGACAGCAGTAGTTGTAGTAAGGTCAACAACATGGGATGGTCAGGCTACCAGGCATCGCCACCGACAGACCCCGCCGCGGGCTACGGGGACAAGCAAGAGATGGGAGATAGATTGCCAGTGAGCGCGGTGGACGGTGTTAGGACGAGCCAGCGGTCAGACGGCGAAAAGCCGGACACGACAGCAAGCTCTGTAGCTTTGCGAGATGCGGGGAAAACAAATGAGATTTTTGGTGGGTCGGCGAGTTTGGGAGACTCGCCACGTGGAATGTACGGTCAAGTCGATGACACTGTCTCCAAATCAGTCGCGTCCAGGTACTGTGTTGAAGTGACCAATCCTGGCTACGAGACGGACAGTCTGGAGAGGAGTAACGCCGCCTTGTCTGCTTCCAAGCTCAGAGAAGTTTCGCAGTCGTTGTACGGAGGGAAGTTTGCAGACCACATGAATAACTCTTCAATGCGTTCTACAGCGACTAAAGCGGGCAAAAGGTCTTCCGCTTCCGCGAATATTGCCACTTTGACGAAAGATATGTGTGCGTCTGAGAACTACATCGGAGATTTGAGTCGCCGTAGAGGCACAGCCAGTTTATACAGGGATCTTTCTCTCTCCGAGAACAGCATGTTGGACAGTCTAGATAATGACTGGCCCTACTCTTCGGATACTTTCGGGAAAAGTTTTGAACCGTCGGAAAATTTTGCCGAGAGTGTCAAATCAATATACTCGCAAGGCGAGAAGTCGCTGTCGATGGCGGACTGTTCGTACCCACTTGACGTCGTCAAGTCATACAGTGCCGGGGGGTTCCAGTGTCAAACGTCGTCAGAACTGAACCTCGTCTCCCCGGACCAGAGCTCAAGCCAACTAGACTTGCTCAACGCCAGCTCCAACAGCATGGAGGCTCTGCCTTCTAAAGAAGAGTCGTCCGCTTGTGACGACAGCGTTCTGTTTCCTCTTTGGGATGAAGAAGAAGAGATGGAGGTTGAGATGAGGCCTCGAACAAATTCTGCCACTGCGGCGGAACTCGCTTCCAGAACGCGGGGTAAGATCGCTATGGGTATGGCGAGTGCCCGGATCAGGAGGTCTTACGCTAGTCCCGTGAAGGAAGAGTACCCGTCTCCCGTGAGACCGTCGTCAGGAGAAATCTATGCGCGAGTTGATAAGTCGATCCTCGGCTTGAGAAATAGCCCGTTAGTTGTGGGTTCGTATCCCACTGAGACGATGGGATCGGGTTTGATTAGTCAGATATCAGTTCCAGAAGGTGCGTCGGAGAAGGTTACTATTCCTTCCCCAACCATAGCGTCGTCTTCTCGAATGTTCCAGAAGTCTACAGCTAAAAATCTGTTCTCAAGACCAGAGGATATTAGGCCACAGACCATCCCCGGCCTTTCGCCACGGCAGTCTCCATACGCCGGACGTAAAAAGTTCTCTGCGTCTACGCGCACCCCAGAGCTGAACCGCAGTGCTGCGTCAAATTCTGATCTTCAGCAAGATCAGCAGCAGCGACGCCAGCAGAAACAGCAGCTCAAATCGGCAAGTATCGACATTCCGGTGAGCAAACACCCTCGCTCGTCTGACCCGGACCATCCGGAGCAGCCCGCGGACGACATAGGTGACCACCTTCCTACTGCACGTCACGGAGCGTCGCAGAACTTCAACATACCCCGTCAACGCCATTCTCTGGACAGCGGTCAGAACTATCTGTCGCAGTCTGCGGATATCTCACAGCCCCACAGCGCTTTCTCCTACCACTACGGATATAATAAGAACAACCCGTCTATTCACCCACACGGCTACCACCCTGGTGCGGCCGGTGCAGGAGGAGGAGGAGGCATCACTGGCTACCCTGAAAGTTTATCCGCCAACAAGGAGTTTATCCGCATGCTCTCGTCCTCGCTCCCCAGCCACCAGCACGGGTTTCCTGCTCTCCATGCCCCCATGTCCAGGGCCAGCATCAATTTGGCGCCACTTCCAGAAGAGGTGAGCCCGGGAAACACGCTCCTCAGCGCCAGCGTCCCATCTGGAGGGAACGGGTTCAGTTCCCGCTACCACGCCGTGCCCAACTACAAGGACCCGCCCCTCCTTCCGTCCTCATCTCATCATCATCAACACCTTGTTCATCTTCATCATCAACGTGTTCATTCGCCCCAGCGGTTCGCCCCACAACCACCCGCTCAAGTCTTTCACTTAAACCAGCAGCGACGAAGCGTCTCGTCCTCGCACCTGCCAGCCGCCCAGAGACACCCCTTCCACCCCCACCACCCGCACTGCGACCCCCAAACAGATGACCTCGGCAACGACCATTATACCAGCGACCTCCGTGGGGGTTCCGACGTGCAGCAATATCCTCTGTACGCCGAGTCCGCGGATATCCGTCCTCGCAGCCGCTCGATGATTAACCCGCCTGGTCTAGAACTGGCTGCTCGCCTTCAAGGCTCGTATGCCGGACACCCTCTCACCAGCGCGGACCGTGCCTGGAGCTACAGTATGGCCTCTTTGGTGGATGGCACTTCCGGTTTTGGGGGCAATGGTGAGTCAGCCCTTCCGCTTTTTAGCCATAATTTAATATGTCGCTCAGGGGTGGGTTTTTTGTGTGGGTTGATGATACAGGGAAAAACAGCTTATGGGAGGGGGGGGGGGGATTAAAAAATATGTTTTGTGTTTGTGTGTGTGTGTGTGTGTTTGTTAGTGTTTGCCTGTGTGTGTCTATGTGGGCGAGAGAGAGAAAAGGAGAGGGAGAGTTAGAGAGAGAGGGAGCAAGGGCAGGAGAGGGAGAGACAGAGAGAGAGAGAGACAGAGAGAGAGAGAGACAGAGAGAGAGAGAGAGAGAGAGACAGACAGTCATAGAGAAAGAGAGCGAGAGAGAGAGAGACAGACAGACAGACAGACAGTCA
>NW_004798038.1:332743-333888 GCF_000002075.1 Aplysia californica | reverse complement strand
CCTCTCAACCCCCTCTCCATCTCTCACCCTTTCCATCCCTTTCTTTCTATTTTTTTCTCTCCCTTCTCATTCTCTCTCATTCTCTCTCTTTCTCTCTCTTTATCTCTCTCTTTCTCTTGCTCTCTCTCTCTCTCTTTCTGTCTTTCCCCCACACATGCACACTCACACACACACACTCACACACACACACACATACACACACACACAACGCGCGGGCATTCCCAAGTACATAAATGCCATCATGCACTAATGACAGCAATATTAATAAAGCTGGAAAGGCACGCGTTTGTTAAGTGTGCGCAGTGCTTAAGATGAGTGTTATATTTCTTCAACTCATCTGTTAGGAAAAAGGAAATCGGATCGGATAAGAATTGAAAGTTGCCCTTGCAGACATTAGACATGTAATTCTGAAATAGAATCATAACATTTGAAGGTGAAGCAAAAATAACCGCCCTAACTTTTCTAGCGTTTTAAACTTACTTCTTTTTCGTTATTACTCCTGAATTGCACGAGAGAGCATGCACGAGGAAACCTGTCTTTTTTATCGTATTTATTTAGGGAATTTGTTGGTTTTTTTCTTTCATTTTATTGCATTCTATTTATTGGCCACAGCTTTCGCCCCCGCTCGCGAGCTGTGTAAATAACTTGCGACTGGATATTTTAAAAAATAAAACATTACTGCATCAAATAAAACGAACGCCCTCGCTTTAACGACCGCAGGTTTAACTTTCTCCCGCTCTCCCCTCTCTCTCTCTCTCTCTCTCTCTCTCTCTCTCTCTCTCTCTCTCTCTCTCTCTCCGTGTCAAGCGCCGCTACATCAGACAGTGATAGTTTTTTCGCCCTCCCTTACTTTGACCTTGTGCTGACGCTTTGTGGCCCTTGCGGAGTTAACGAAGCTAATTAGCCTCATAGAATTAAGCAGAGCTGTCACAAATCCAGTACTTTAAAGCGGTCTCGCTGGAACCATTGTCGCCGTATTAGACAGGTTATGGCAAATTAAACAAGAGTGCACCCCGTACAATTACCGGTCGCTTTTTGGGGTTGTTAGGTGTTTTTTTCGGAAGTTTATACCAGCGCCTAATCGGATTCGTTCACTTCTTCTTGTGTGTGTGTGTGTGTGTGTGTGTGTGTGTGTGTCTGTGTGT
>NW_004798038.1:322485-324116 GCF_000002075.1 Aplysia californica | reverse complement strand
TATTAGATATTTGTGAGGCGGCGAGGTGGGATCAGGCTCTCGTCAAAATAACCAAAGTGAAGAAACTTGGATTTTTCCGCAGGTTTTTGAAATTTTATCAATTTTTTATATTTTTTTTGGCTCAACACCTTTCATGTCCATTAAAGAACGCATTTCTGTGTGGATTTTCTCTAAAACATTGTTTAAAGGCACAAAAAATGTAAATTTTCTGTTACCACAGACTCTTAAGCTAAGGAAATAACTCATCTTTGGCGGCCATGTTGTCACTAATTTTACCTCTGAAAACAGGTAACCCCATCCCCTTCATTCGCAAATATCTCGACTTGTGCTCAAGATAAATGGATATTATTTTCATTCAAATAGAGACAAGTGAACAAGCTTTAAGATGATACCAATAACTCTACATGCTCAAAAATTGACGAGAGCCTGATTCCACCACACTGCCTCACATTTAGAATTGACAGAGATACCGTATCTCTGTAGGTTCGTACAACTAATCACTACAGACATGTCTTGTGTGTGTGTGTGTGTGTGTGTGGGGTCTGTCTTTCCTTTAGGATCAAAATGTGGACGGTTGGCGGTTCTCTGGTGTGCTTTGCTCCTTCTTTCCTGTAACAATTCCATCATCCTTATATCTCCCCCTCTACTCTCTGGGAACGCCTCTAATCTTTGGCACTTATATATGATACGACATAATTGTGTTACAAGTGCGTGCAACTCTTGCTTAAAATAAAACGAATCTAGGGTAAACTCCTTAATGCGAGATGATGCGTCTCACTGAGCAGGCTACTGAGATGAATTTGACGAGCCAACTTTAAAATAATCAATGACTTACAAGCGGTTACCTGGAGACGCCAGTGGTTGGTCTTATGTCTTTTCTTTCTCTCGTTGCTTCGGTATGATATATTTCTTGCTTCTCTTCTGTGCCTTAAATGGCTGGTGTCGTGTCGTAGTACCTCTCTTTACTCTCACTAAACCTTTCGAGAAAGCAACTCTGCTGCCTTCATCCCTCCTTCCCCGTTTCCTTCTTTCACGGATACTGTGGGGTGCTCTGGCGTGGTTTGCTCCTTCTTTCCCATCAAACATCTATTGCCCTCATCTCCCCTCCTTTTTGTGTTTGTTACTCTCTTGTAACACCTCTAATTTCGGCACTTATAATAATGACCTTATTGTGTTGCAAGTGCCGTTAAACTCTTACTTTTTAAAAATCCACCAAACCCGAAAACGGATATTTTCTTCTCAATCGTGAAAGATTAAAATTTGTGGGTGCCACGGCCAGCCCGGGTTGAGAAGGATGCAATGAGTAACAATGTCACTGCAAAAAAAAAAGGCCAAGACACTCGATACAAATTCTCCCGACAAGAGTATCGATCTCAGGTTTTCTGCGTGCGATGGCAAAGCACCCAACCACTACACTACAAGACACAGGTATTGGCGTGACGGAATGCTTACCGATAAAAGTGTTGAGACCTGTGAACGGAGTTGTGATATAAAATTATATTGACAGAGCAGAGAGTTGAAGGAAGTGGATAGAAATACAACGTGTAAAAATGTCTTTGAAGTTGTAGAGAGACTCGAGGAAGTGATAGCAGAAACAGGCAGGAGCTGAGAGAGAGAGAGAGAGAGAGAGA
>NW_004798038.1:320203-321357 GCF_000002075.1 Aplysia californica | reverse complement strand
GGGGGAGATGGGAAAAGGTTGAGGGTGGGGTGATTGAGCGTTTGTGGGAGTGTCTGTTACAAGCGGACAAAGACGGGAAAACCCCGGAGAGCGATACTCGGAGAGAGAGAGATAGATAGAGAGAGAGACGGAGAGATGGAGAGAGATAGATAGAGAGAGAGAGACAGACAGAAGAGAGATCGTGTACGTCAGTCTTTACAGTGTGTCGGACATGATAGGTCTAGGACAAGGTACATCTTTTTTTTCGTCTTCTGTGTGTGTGTGTGTGTGCGCGCGCGCGCGCGTGCGTG
This sequence comes from Aplysia californica, assembly GCF_000002075.1. NCBI lineage: Eukaryota > Metazoa > Mollusca > Gastropoda > Aplysiida > Aplysiidae > Aplysia > Aplysia californica. The sequence goes on along the minus strand of NW_004798038.1, from coordinate 321,067 downwards.
TACGCCTGTGTGTCTCCTTTTCTGTCTTTATAATATGTATGTGTGTGTGTTTTTGTATGTGTGTGTCTGTGTCTGTGCGTCTGTGTTTCTCCGTATCTTTCTATGTTTGTGTCACCGTATGTGTCTCTTTGTGTATGTGTGTATTTGTTTCAGAAAAGGATGACTACGAAAAGAAACAGTTCGGTCTTTGGTCGTGTGTCAATCTGTGTGCGCGTAAGAGAAAATCGTAGAGGATAAACATAGACCGAATAAGGAAAATTCTACATAGGGTGTCGTCTTGTGTGTTTGTGGCTTGTGTCTGTGTGTGTCTGCCTGTGTGTATTCCGGAGAAACGGGGACGCGAGCCTGAGAAGTTTAGCGTCTTGCTTTATCGTTCGTCGGAATGTGATGTCATTGTAAATATTTTATTATGCTGCATGTACTTCTACGGAAGGAGAAAGGTGGAATATTTCACCATTTTGTTCAATCGCGCTTCGGTATTTGGTGTGATAGTACATGTAGTATTTTTTCTTTTGAAGTGGAAGGAACTCTTCTATAACTTTATCGTACCCAGTTGTGCCGTGGTATTTGATGATAGTTTAGGCTAAGTCTTTTTATACGGGAAGAGAATAGGCCTATAACTTTGTATCGTTCTCAGTTGTGCTTCGGTATTTTATGCGATTGTTGGTATTTTGGCATAAAGAGGTTTTAGTGCTCAATGGCGATTCGACATGTGATTCATTATAAAGAAAAATTCATCGTCTTTCTCAAGGTTGTCGACATGTGACTTGGTGGTAAATTTATGGGATATTTTGATCAAGAGGAACAGTTACTGTGTTTTTCATGTGGACGTGTGTGTGTGTGTGTGTGTGTGTGTGTGTGTGT
>NW_004798038.1:299201-317847 GCF_000002075.1 Aplysia californica | reverse complement strand
TAATAATAATAATAACTGTGTTGCAAGTACCGTCCGTAAACCTCTTACTGGAATATTTTAACAATTATCTTTGACTATTTTCCCCTGACAGCTCAACTGTACCGTGATGCGCCCAGGCCGCTGGTGGACCCAGCTGGCTACACTGCCCACCGGCCCAAGCTCAAGACCAATGGTCATCTCACTGGCGTCCACTCCAGGACTGACCCTCCACCTCTGCTGCCACCCAGATCTTCCCTCTCCCCAGCTCCTTTAGGTAGGTTCATTCTGTCTGTGTAATAATTAATAGCGTTTGTGTAGCGCATGACCCCACTCGAAAGCAAGCTCTATGCGCTTTACACTATATTATTACCCCAGCAGACCATAGAACACTCAGAAACATTCTCAGCTTCCCGGGAAACATACACTGAAGTGCAAGCGCTCAAACACGAACAAACTGACAAGATCTTTCACTGTCTGTAGCTGGGTACCCATTCCCACCTGGGTGAAGTGGGGAAAATTCGTGTAAAGTGTCTTCCCAAGGACACAACATTGGGCCCACGGCTCGAACCCTCGAACCCGCTACCTCATGAGTCCGGCAGCCTAACTACTAGGCTACCGATGCCATATGATGTGTGGGTGTGTGTCTGTGTGTGTCTGTCTGTCTGTCTGTCTGTCCATCCGTCCGTCCGTCCTTCTGTAGGTCTTGCTATCTGAAAACTGTGTCATTACAGTAACAAGTAGCCTACATTGTAATGGCATTCATAGAGTATTTCTGAGGTTACATTAACTTATCATATTAACACTTCATCATAAAATTAAAGAGAATTTAGGAAGCACACCATTGTTGATCACAAATGTGTAGCTCACTGTTCTGTTACCTGTCCTGTTTTCTTCTAAGAAAGTGTTGGGATTTGTATGTTTTTTGTTACTTTGGTTTTCTATGGCAACTTATTCTCCTCCTCACTCATTCCCTCTCCACCGCCCTTTCTCCCTTTCTCCTTCTTTCCTATCAATTATCTATCATCCTGATCTCTCCTCCTTTTTTTGTGTTTGATAATCTCTTGTAACATCTCTAATCTTCAGCATCCATCTTCCTTATCTCTCCTCCTTCTTTTTTGTGTATGTCTCTCTCTTGTAACACCTCTATTCTTTTGCACTTATATGACTTTATTGTGTTGCAAGTGCCGTAAAACTCTTACTAAAACTGAACTAAAACCGAAAACTCCTTCCTCCTTTCAGGTCACCACAAAATGGGTCCGCCTGTTCCAGCCAAGCCAAAGCTCTTTTCTCCCGCGGCCGCGCTCCCCCCTCCCTCGTCAACCCACAAGCTGCTCAGCAGTGGAGGAGGAGGAGTGTCCCCTCTAGAGAGAAACAGCAGCAGCCCCCACCAGCTGAGCGCTGACTCAGCCCTTGGCTCAGCCCTGGCATCAACAGACGCCAGTCTACAGTCTGCCACGTCCTCAGGGAACAGAGAGTTGGAGAATGGTAATGATGATGATAAGAAGAAGAAAAAGAAGAAGGATGGTGATGATGATGAAAATAATAATGAGGATGATGATGATGATAATAATAATAATAATATGATGATGATAAGAATAATAATAATAATGAGGTACATAATAATATCCACACTCTACAGCATCTGTAAGCCAATGCATCTTACAACTATTATTACCCCAGGAGAACTTACAACATGACTCAAAAACATTCTCGACTTCCTGGTGAAACCTGTGGATGACTTGCACTAAAGCACAAACTACTCATTCCCACCTGGGTGAAGTGAGGAAAATGTATGTAAAGTTCCTTTCCCAAGGACACAAAGCAGTGTTGGGGCCAGTGTTGTAGGCTGTACCCTGTACATTGAACGTTTTATCAAATCCCTATTAGATATTGATGCTTCCCTCATGAAGAGTGAGAATGGGGTGGATTATTAAAAACATTTTTTTTCAAATATGTTTGATTTTCTAGTCAATGATCTGGTATGTTTGATGAAAATCATGTCCAGCCATATTTAGTATAAAACAACATGTAGAGGTACAGGGCATAAACACATTGACTTAATCTCCCCTGTCCCAATTATCGCATGAAGTATCTTCGTCTAGACCCTCTTATTCAGACTGAAAAGTAGAGGGGTATTTCTAGTTGAGAGCACTTTTTGTGCAACTGACCCCCTTGTTTTTCTAAATGAATTCTTCCCAAGCATACTATTACATTATTATATTCATGTGTACAGTTGAATGAGAAGAATAGGATGGATGTGTGAGAGAGTGTGCATGCATGGGTGTGTGCATTGGAGTGCATGCATCTGTGTGTGTGCGTGTGTGTGTGTGTATGTGTGAGAGTGAGTGAGTGAGTGAGTGAGTGAGTGAGAGAGAGAGAGGGAGAGAGAGAGAGAGAGAGGGGGACAGAGAGAGAGAGTGTGTGTTCTTAGTGAAACACCCTACCTATGTGTCTGGATCCGGACAATAAAGACTTCTGTTATCTCATTTGATATCATCACCACTTGTCTCTGACCTTGTCTCCAGGCAAAGAGAGCCCACCACCGCCTCCTCCGGACGTCGCACAAAATGACCTGATGATGAGGCTTGGCTTGCTGCTCGGCGACAGAATGCCGCCCTCGGGGGTCACCGGAGTCGGAATCCAGGATCCTGGACATGTTCTACCGCCCGGGTTCCAGTCCATCTCGTCACTGTCGAGTAATGAGAACACGCCGGAGAGATGTCTCTCCGACACCAGTCCTATGTCCACACTCACAGGTGCCTTGTGGCAGTAACGCCTTCTGTTGATTAACCTGTTAGCTGTTGAAGTTAATAATAATAATAGCGATGATAATAATAATAATAATAATGATACTAGAAATAATGATAATGATGATATGATAATAATAATAATGACAATTATAATAATACTAATAATAATGAAAATAATGATAATGATATAATCATAGAAAAAAAAATAAAAAAAATAATGGAATGTATTTAGCACACATCCACACTCTGCAGCATGCTCTATGCCCTGTACTACAATTACAGATTGCTGCTTAAGCCATTTCTCATAATGTGTAAAAGCTTAATTTTTTTACAACACTCACAAGTGCCTTGTGACGATAACGCCTTTTGTTGATTAACCAATTAATTGTTGAAACTATAAATTGTCGCTTGTGCTGATTTTCATAATGTGTTAAATTACATTTTTTTAAAGCTAGTGATTCTTGGCTGCCACTATTAAGTATTTGCACCTTCACTGTTCCCAGGTTTAACTGTCTGTCTGTCTGTTTGTCCGTCCGTCCGTCTGTCCGTCCATCTGTCTGTGTTCCTCTTTTCCCTGTTTGCAGCATGAATAATTACCTTTATTGTGTCAGTGTTCCCTCTACTCTTAAAAAAATATATTAGTACCACTGAATGGTTTTGTTGACTAGTTATCTATGTGCTGTTACATAGTGGATCATGCTGTCTAACTTGCTGCTGTAAGTGATTTTAAAATCCAATCTCAACCAGTCTCATTCCTGAGCTCTGTTGCTAACTGTTCTTGATTGTTTTCTATCATTCATGACCAGTTTTTACCTCACTTAAGCTTTCTTAAAACTTGTTGACCATCCTGTACCTAAACTATCCTACACATTATTTACCTTTTTTTTTACCACTTTTGAACTGTTTAAAATTTTCTTGACTATTCTGTATGAGTTAGCTATCTTAACACTTTGCAATCACTTGACGCAATAATATGACGGTGAAAATTATCCGTTCTCGTCACCTGGCGCAGTTCTGCATGAGGCCCTAGATGTCCGTTGTTGTCGCTTCCCTGGCTCGGTGATAAGATGGGGTATTTTGTACTGCTGGCTGTGTGACTGCAAAGTGTTAAACACTTTTGACCACTATTTACATCTATCAATCTGTCATACTCATTCTTGACCATTGTGTACCATTGTTAGCCTGTTGTAGCAGTCTTGACCGTCTTGTTCCTGCATCCCCAGTGTCTTCGGGCAGCGAGCCAGGCGCTGCTTTACTGAGCCTGCGCAGCCACCCTGGCAGCCTGTACCCCGTGGCCTCGCGGGAGCTGAGCGCTGACAGTATGGTCTCACTCATGTCTACCAGCAGCATCAGCCCACAGTCCACGGCACAGCGACCTCACTCCATCACCAGTGAGTGCTTATCTGTGTGTGTGTGTGTGTGTGTTTGTGAGCGTAAAGAGGGGTATGTGCTTGTATATGTGTGTGTTGTGTGTATGTATGTAGAGATCAGCCCACAGTCTATGACCCAGTACCCTCCCTCTATTTTATGTGTGTTTGTGTGGGTTTTTTTGGGGGGTAGCGGCGTATGTATGTGTGTGTGTATTTATCCATTTGCTCTCTGTCATGTGAGGTTGTTGTGTGTGAGAGAGAGAGAGACAGGGAGAGAGTGAGATAAAAGGAGGGAGAACAAGAGAGTGGAAGTGACTTAGATGTTATGTCACGGATAGTTGAACTCTGTTAGATCCTACTTTTTTACTCTACCTCTGCTGATTCTGTATATCAGCTTTGCTTTTTCTCAGCACTAAATTTTCATTATTGCTGTGATATATCTCTCCTTCCTAGAAAAAGTAATACAACAATTTCCTTACTACCTCCCTCTCACAGCCTCCATGCCAGGTGCCATTGAAGAGCTGCCTCTGTTTGGGAAGCGACGTTCTTCACTGCGCCGATCAGCAAGAGCCACGATGGCTGATGGGAGATGTGAGTACTCTGTGTATTTCATCTTGACTGGAGCCTGTCACAACTTGGCACTTGGGAACACAAGACGTAAAATATTCTGAAGTGTAGAACTGAGCTAAGGGTTTGGAAGTGCATGGAAAAAGAATATAAAGTACAGTTCAATAAAAATTTATTTGTTCAAAATTAGAATAATTGTAGTTTGAAAGTGGATGAAAAAGAATACTAATAATGATAATAATTTTTTGTCTCTATATATGTTCCAGTCGCAAGTCATTGAAGACTTGAATGAACTCTTTATTCCCTATTACATTGTTGATTGGACACTTCTATGAAGATTCTAGTTTTTAGTACTTTACTACAGTCAAAACCCTTAACTAAGTTATTGTATTATGTTTCAGTAGATGTCACTCCCATAAAAAATACTAACAAATGTTTTGCACCATCTTCCAGTACGCTTCACTCCCATCAAACCGCCACAACTTCAGCTCAAGCCTCTCGTCTTCGAGGTTCCTCACCCGGAGGGAAAGCCCATGTTTGTGGGTCGTGCCTGGCTCTTCAGCGAGCTGGAGAATGTGCTCAATGGTGATGCTGGGGGCGCGTCCCGGCCTGCGGGTGTGGTCGTTGTGGGCGGTCTGGGCAGTGGCAAGACGGCTCTGATAGAACAGCTGGTCGACCACAGCTGCTTCGGAGATAGGAACAGTTCTGGTGTTGGCGGCTCAGAGAGTAAGTGTACCGGCATCTGTGGTGTAGTGGTCAAGTGCTTCACTGTCATATGCAGAAGATGTGGGTTTGATTCCTGTGTGAGGAGAATGTTTCTGGAGTATCTCTGTCTTTCTCTGTACCCTCCTATCCTCAACATGCATGGCCTCTTCTCAGGGTTGGCAGGCAGTCCACAGAAACCCCCGTCCACAACAACAGCTCTGTCTTTCTACTGGGATGTTGTAGCCCTCTCCACTTGGGTTGGCCCTGACAATAGATAGTAGGTAATAGATGTCATGAACAACAGGTGGTAAACATTTAGACGTGACAAACAATGAACAACAGATTGTAGTCAATATATTATATTTCCTATAGACAATAGACTTTAGGCCATTGAAACAGTTGACGGACAGACTATATATTATTAGACAGATGGCTGTCATCAATAAACGTTCCTTTTAACATTCTTAGATAACAGATAAATGTTCCCTTTAGACAACACAGACTATAGGGAATAGAAATAGTTGACAGACAATAGACTTAAACCTTTGACATTGGACTGAAGACTGTAGTCTACGAACGTTTCCTCAAACGTTCTTCCTCGTTGTTCCTTCACACAACAATTGTACTAAAATACTATAAGTGTTGGATAACGGATGACCAAGGATTGACAATGAAAGACAGATTGTAGTTGGTAAAATTTTTCTCAAGTGTTTTTCTTCTCTGTGGTTCCTACAGAAGGTCCTCAGCACCTCCAGCCCAGCCGCAGTGCGTCCAACTCCCAGTTGACAGACTACGCCACGCTCAACGGTCTGGGCTTCCAGGTAGTGGCCTACCATCTGTGTCAGGCGGACAACAACGCTACGTGCATGGTCGCCGACATGGTCTCTAGCATAGCCGCTCAGCTGGCACGGGCTCCGCAGTTGGCGGCCTACAGGGACTTATTGCTACAGGTGGGTGGGGGGGATATGTTTGTGTGTGTGTTTGTGGGGGGGGGGGGGGGAGAAGAGAGAACGAGAGGGATGAATGTGTGTTGTGTGGGAGAGAGAATGAATATAATTATATGTGTGTGTGTGTGTGTGTGTGTGTGTGTGTGTGTGTGTGTGTGTGTGTGTGTGTGTGAAAGAGGGAGAGAAATAAAGGGAATGCATATAAGCCAAAGTATTGATTTTAATTTTATCATGGTATAATTATTTTTTAAGCTTACTTATTTTGTCATCCTATTGTATGGAGATTATGTGGCATAAAGGGTAGTCTGAGCCAATAGATTTTTTCCCCTTATAATCTCTGCATAAGATTTCGGTGTCTGGGTGGTTGGTAGGTGCTCTGATATGCATTGTTCTTTTCCTTTCTTTTTCTATGTCACTATTATCAGAATCTGTTTTTTGGTGTACCTTGGCTGTTTTTAGCTAAATTGTCGTAGGCTGGAGATCAACTGAACTATATTTTTATGTGACACTTCAGTTCAGGTACTGATAACTTTTGATGTCATACATTGAATGTAACAATAGTTTTTTGTCCTTTTCAGGAACCACAGTTGCAGAATCTCCTGAGCATCAAAGAATGTGTTCAAAATCCATCGCTCTCATTCCTGAAGGGAATTCTTGAGCCGTTGCGAACTCTGAAAAACGCGGGGAAAATCTTTTCAGACTCTTGCATAATCCTGGTGGACTCTCTTAATGAGGCAGAGTTCCACAAGCCGGACTACGGTGACACTGTGGCCTCGTTTCTGTGTCGTCATGCCAACAAGTTCCCCAGCTGGCTCAAGCTGGTGGTGACCGTGCAGTCAGCGCTGCAGGAGATCACCTCGGCCCTGCCCTTCCACCGCATCTATCTCGACCGGCACGGCGCCGAGCAGACAGAGCAGGTGGCCAAAGACATTGTGGATTACGTCGACCACAGAATCTCGAACAGCGTCGCCATACAGAACAACGTTGCCATAAACGGACGCTTCGATAAAGATCTGCAGTCCCGGTTCTCATCGCACGTGCAGGTCCTCAGCAAAGGGTGCTTTCTCTACGCAAAGTTGGTGTTAGACCTTATAGAGCGAGGCCAGCTAGTTCCCAAGTCCTCCAACTACAAAATACTGCCCGTGAATCTGTCCGAAGTGTTCCTCCTGCATTTTAACCTCAAGTTCTCCAGCGTGCGAGCGTTTGAGAGAGTGTCGACGGTCCTGGGCGTGTGTCTGGCCGCCCTCTACCCTCTCTCCCTGGAAGATATTTTCCTCACTGTCAACTCTGGGTTCACCCAGCGTTACATCAGCTGGGAGGATTTCTGCCAGCGAATGAACATCCTGTCCGGGTTTCTGTTCCGTCGTCACGACAACACCTTCATGTTCTTCCACCCAGCCTTCAGGGAGTGGCTCATACGCAGGGATGAGGCAGACTCTCCAAAGTTCTTATGTGATCTTCGGTAAGTGTGCTTTTCATTTTACAACTTGATATTATAAAGGATGCTATTTTATGAATACACAGTTGGAGTTCTGTAATTCTTTGACTGTTCCTGACTTTTTGGTCTTTGTTTGAACGTTCAGGTCCTGCTTTTTTTCTTTCTAAATATCTTCACAAATATTTAGAAATGCAGATATTTACCAACAAGAGGCTTTACCACACTTACGTAGAATTACTGGAGGTAATGATAACAGCATTTGCAGGTGCTTCAACTGCTAGTATATGAGGGAGCTTTCTACAGAATTGCCATTATTGATGCAATTCGAAGATAAAACATCTAGAGAAAGGTTGTTTGCAAAGAATTGTTTATCAGTTTGAGTTACACTTCACATCTTCTGTTTTTACTTTAATTAGAAAACACTGCCTCAATAATGACCGACTTCATTTCCAGTGGGGAAGGGGGTGGGTGGGGGGAGGTTGAGCTTTAACAATGACAACATCAGCAGCCGGAAACTGCAGCTTTTGAGTCTGTTTTAACATCTTGCATAATAAGGACGTCTTCACGTGTGTAGGAGTACGCTTGAAGAGCTCATAGATTGTTAGGGTAGGTGTTAGTTGGGTTTTTTAAAAAGTAAATGGTGAATGTTTTGCTGTCATAGCTGGTGGTTTTTTGTTACTGAAAGTGGTCTATGTTACAGTAGCTTGTGGTTGTTTGTTACTGTATGTTATGGTAGCTTGTGGTTGTTTGTTCCTGTATGTTATGGTAGCTTGTGGTTGTTTGTTATTGTAGTTGGTCTGTGTTATGGTAGCTGATGGTTGTTTGTCGGTGGCTGGTGGACATTTGTGTTACATAATTGTCTGATACGATAGCTGTAGCTGCTGATCCCCTAATAAAAAAAGACAACCTCACTTGCATTGTAACCATTACAGAGCATTTAATACACTGCACACTCTCAAACAAAATGTATAAGCATAAAGAAGTGTTTTTTCTGATATGATGTTTGAGCACTCAGTTCTAGAATCTAGTAATGTGCCACTGTTCCATATATGGTAGAAATTGTATGTGTATGTGTATATTTAATTTGTGTACATACTTATTATTCATTTTCGTTCACATAATGAAAGTGAAAATGCACAGGCTGAAGTTTCAAAACAACAGTACCCGTCTGACAACAGAACAAATGTTAATTTGGCTGGCATGTCGATTGATAGCAGTCTGGTGTGTTAGTGGGAAGTTTGTTGTATATTATCTCTCTGAAGACTACTCTTCCTCCCTGTCCCACCAGAGTCCCACTCCCTCCTGACTCCTCCATATTTGGCTGTTGTGACTGATTGGTCAATCATTATTTCTGTGAGGTGTCATATTATGTCACTGAATCACTGGAAGTTGTATCCATAGCCTAATGAGGTTGTCTTACACTGGAAGACAAGACATTAGTTTGTGTTAGCACTGGGTGCCAAGTTCTCATGAAAAAATATAATATATAGAAAACATTCTACACTAAAATAAGAATTATTTTTTATCATGGCCCATGGAAATTTGTTTTCCCAAATTATCTTAAAAGTTCTCTTCTGTTATTGTGATCTTTATCGCTCAGTTTTGAAAAAAATGTAGCTTATTTTTTTCTGACTATTGTGTCTTGTGTTTCCATTTAACTCTTTTTGTCCTTTGCCTGCTTGGACAAACATTAGAAAAAAACTCTTTTGCTTTTAAGTTATTATTATCCCATTTATTTGTTTTATCCAAACAGCAGCGCAGATTTTGATTATCGGTGAGTTGCTTAAAAGAGAGAGAGAGAACGAAAAAGACAACTGACCTGTGCATTTTCCATTTTGTACATAGAGATTAATATTTTGTGTTATGTGTACCCAGTCATTTTATTTGTTGTTTTGTTTTTGCGAACAGTACATATTGTAAAGTCGTTTTTCATTAGTTACTTTTTGTTTCGTTTCTTTTTAACTCTTTGTTACCGAGCCCTGTTTTCAGTGTTTTGATTTTGATCATAGATTTATTTTCTTTTCCTGTGCTATGTGTGCATTGCATCGGTAGATCTAATCATTCTGCCATTTTGAAAGAAAGTATTACTTTTATTCGTATTTCACAAAAATCATGAGTTGGGAAATCGTAAACTGTTCCGAGAGGGTCATGTTGATTCACACTTTCAAAGAAAAAATAATTTTCTGCGAAAATATGTTGGCCAATCAATATCTGGAAAAGGCGTATAAATTGAACATACAATTTGTACTTGTGAAGCAATAGTCTCTCAATCAGAGGCAGTCCTGTAAATTATTCATTGATTGATTGTAGCCTGCTTTAAGCTAAGTGTGACGTAACACTTTTCCCAGCATGGCGAGTTACCTCATCTTTAACAGCCAGACTAATCCGACTTGTCATTTTTCTTGGAGGGAGTTAGGGGGGGGGGGGGGGGGCTGTGATAGTGTGCAACTCTTTACGTCATTACTGGGGAAGAGAGGGTAAAATCAAGAAATACGATAGAGGAAGACAGACAGGGGGGGGGGGGGGGATATTTTTGTTAGTTTAAAATTCCTTGTTTGTATTTTTTTCCGGTGTTGTTGTACATTTTTAAAAGGGGTGGGGGTGATTTTGAAAACCCTGTATGTGTGGATATGGGCATGAGCGCGCGCGTTTATGTGTGTTAACTGGGGGGTTGAGTAGCTTACACAGGGGTTACTTTTGATGATGGTGTTGTTTTGTTGAATTACATTTTGTTGTTCTCTGTTTTTGCTGTGGGTTTTTTTGTGTTGTTTTGGAGATTTTTTGTTTTTGTTTTTTTGTGTGTGTTTTTGTTTGTTTGTTTTTTGGTACTTTTTTCTAGGGGTGGGGTGTTGGTGATAATTACGAGATGACCAAGAAAACATGTGTATTGTACTTGTACTGCGATATTTGTATCTTCTATATTGACTCTATTTTTAAAGACTTTGCGTTATACTCTTCATCGCTTGCTTCGAAGCACAACCTGCACTGGCTTCCTGTAGGCTACCTATTCTGCGGTGCACCTCCCTCTCCGCGGACACATCCGTCATCGTGGGTTGCGTATCTCTGCGGGTCTTTGGCGGGTGCTTTTCTCACACTGTGCTCGGATCAGATCTTGTCATTTTTTGAGTTGGTGATTAATGAGAGCTCTAGATTTGCCAGATGCTCAGAATCTTACGGACATAGAGGAAAACAAACACAAAAGTGCTCAAAATAGCAGGTTTTCAAAGGTCTTTTTAATCAGAAGAATCAGAAATGACAATTGAAATTTTTTTACCACATGAATAGAGCAATGAATGAATTTCTGCTGAGTGGAAAGATAGAGGGAAAGAAACGCTGAGGAAGACAGAACAACAGAGATCTACACAGATGACCTGAACAACTTTTTGAAATTATAACAAACACGAGGATAAAAACCGAGCTAATCAGACAGACTCACGACAGGAAGGCGAGGGTAGAGTGGTCATCGCAGTAGCGGAATGTCCTTCATTTCTTTGTGCGTGTTGTTTCTGATTGCCAGTCCTGTGGGACCGTTGTCACCGCTCGTCTGTGGTGATATGGGTTCGATTCCCGAGTGGAGAGAAAATTTATAACTGGCTAAATATTATGACATCTCCTAAATTATCTATATTGTGTTGATACAGGCGTGAAACCCCTACATTTAAATAGAAACTGACCGTTATCGTACGATGCACTCCACGCTGTCCTCTCTTGCACCTGTCCTTCACTTTGGGGTCCTGGTATGGCTTGATCGGTGCACAGTCGCATCTTTTTTTTTTCCTCTCATAATATTATCATTATTGCACCGCAGGCGATTGGCAGGCGCTATAGTTTCTGTTATCAGCTTTCCATTTCACCTTTTCCATTACATCTATTCAATTATCTGAGTATTGTTCTGTTCTTACCAGTGTACGGCAAAATGTGTCGGTTATTTGTTACTTTCGCCCGGCTCATTATACATTGCAAGCCATCGCCACTTCTCTTTTCTGCACACTCACGAGACTCTCGCTCACTGATATGTCGCGTGTAGTTGCAGGACGCCTTTGGGGGTCATACTTCTTTTTTTAAAATTTCTCGGGGGGGGGGGGGGGGGGTTCTTCTTTTAATCATTGTTTTTTTTTTATTGTTGTTGTTGATTGCTCTGAACCAGTGCTTGGCCAGTAGGGCTATATCGCCCACTTGTGAGCAATTTGTTAATTTCTTATGGGCGTTGGGGTGCTGCATAACGTCTTGCTTAGAAATACGTGGGTGGTTGGCGAGTGCTCTGGTGTGGTTTACTTCTTCTTTCCTATCAAACGTCTATCTCCCCTCCTTTTTTGTGTTTGTTACTCTCCTGTAACACCTCTAATCTTTGGCACTTATATGACCATATTGTGTTGTAAGTGCCGTAAAACGTTTACTCCTCCCCCCCCCCCCCCTATAGCGGTGTTACTGACTGGAGTGTCTTTAGGCCATTCCAAAAGGGGGGACATTATCATGTTCTGTTGCACAGTAAAATTGTAAATGGGCTGATTCATTAATGTCATGTTAATAACTGAGCCAAAATTGCGACAGGGAACCTCTGCTTTTTCTTACCTCACCCTTACTGTCATTTATTTTCCTCTACTTCTTTTGTATGTTTGTCACTCTCTTGTGACCCGCTATTTCCGGGGTCTTGATAGTCGAAGCAGACTTTGTGCTGTTGAAGCTTGAGAGGTGAGCAGAGTAAGCCTGATTCCCCATATGGACTTCTCTCTTGACATTCACACCGTGGCGCTCATATGACCTTATGCAGTCGCGAGCACCGTAGAACCTCTACTAAAAACTTAAAAGTATAGATGGGCAGTTCGAACATTGTAGCCTCTTAGAGGTGGCTATGCAAAAGTTGATAAGAAGTGATCTGAACGGGCATTATTATGTCAATATGCTTCTCTTTGCTCAAATACAGACTGATATACTCCAATAACTAATATACTGAGTTGTATATTATATTATATGTGAGACATTAAATGTCTTTATTCTCGTTGCCTTATGTCTTAACACAAGGAAGGGAGCCGCTTGTCTGCTGAAGGTTACTCGCCACTAAAAATGTCCCCGCTGTAATGTATCAGCGTGCTGCTCACTCCTCAATCGAACAACATAGCAGTGTTTATGAGGGTGGTTACTCTAAAGACTTGTTGTGTATTCGAAGCTGTATCATGCAATTTGGCCTACTGCCGGTTCCATGCGGAGCTCACTATTTGACTCAATGTGAGACAGAATGAGAGACGCTTAAATTTAAAAATGTTAGTTGCGCTTTCCATGCACTTTCTTTTTCCTTCACAAAGATGTGGTCCTTTGGCACACCCCCGAGCACTGCTTGCATTTTTTTTAGGTCTCTGGCGACAAGAAATCTAATTGATTGATAGTTATAATAAGTGTGGAGGAACGGATTACAGAAAGACAAACCAACAGATCTAGACAAAAAGGGATTTGGGAAACAATGAGTGCTTAGAGGTTGGAGGTGAAAGATGATGTTGGGTTTAAGAAAATTCTTTGGGCGCTGTAGCAGACGGGATAAATCCTTATTAAAAGATAATATATAATTATAACATGTATGTATTTTGCCCCAATCTACAATCTACGCGGTTTATAAATGGGTGGTTTGGTTGGCGGGTGCTCTCTGGTGTGGTTTGTTCCTTCTCTCCATCCCTTGGGGGGGGAAAAAAAAAAAAAAAAAAAAAAAAAAAAACTTTTCCAGGGGAAGCAACCATCAAAAATAAACCCGTTGGAATAGTTATTACGGAGCTACGTTTCTTGTACGAGTAACCCGGCACTGAGACTGCATAAAATAGGTACTAAAATTGTTCCTGGCCAGGCGTCGGTTTTTATGGAGTATTGCTAGGGCTGGTCCTTGGATGGTGTGAGCGGACAGAAGAGAAATAAACACACACCTATACAATTTAATACAAATAGAGGATAATAGAATGCCGGTGGCAGCATTGAAAGACTAGTTATTGCATGTTTTATAGGGCCTACTAGATTTAGGGAGAAATGTGTTTTAGCTTGCGTAGACTTGTGATATAATAACCAGGATCGTACTCTGTCTCGTGTTTTCCCATTCACTGTGGAAAACACCATAATATTATTATAGTTCGGTTTGGAGCCAAATGAAGAGTAAAAAAAAAAGGGGGGGGGGATGAGCCGTGCGCACTCGGACTATATAACGAGATTGCATGAAGATTAATTAGTCCTTCCTTTGAGTGTCCATAGCCACACGCTTGAAAGCGGAGATAGGGCAAAGAGCGACGGGCATGACAGTGCACTCTGTATGATAATATTGTTATAATAAAATTCAAGTTTATGGAACACGCGCAAATATTGTTACAAAAGCTTACCAAAAAAAACCTAAACAAACCATCTTGTAGTGCATTGTCTTCGACAATGTTTAGCTAATGCTGCTTTCTAGTACATTTCTAGTACATTTTATAATTCATTCTTATATTTTTTTTTTACTAATGTCCCACAATCTCGTTGTGGTGCAAATTGCTTAACAAACTTTATTGACAATGTTTTTAACAATTTTTAAAAATTGTATTACATTTTCTGAATGCAGGCTTTTTGTTTAATCTTTTGGCTTCGTAGAAAATCAACGCAGTATAGTATAGAATCTAAATGTAGGCTACATAATTCACGTATTGTCTTTTTCATATCGTTTGCTTTAAAAGCCTAAGATATTTAAGATTATTTGTGTTGTAATAATGCTCATTTAATGATTCCAAAAATGTTGTACATGTATCGGTACTTTTAAAGTCATCAAAACAAGGATGGGTGGGTGGCGTCGATAGCCTTGTGGTTAGGCTACGGGACCCGTAATTGTGAGATTGTTGGTTCGGGTGTTCGAGTGTAAGCTCGACTCGACGTTGTGTCCTTCGGAAAGACACTTTACACGAATTACCCGTTTGGCTCGGTCCTTTCAGAGATGGACGTTAGTGTTGATAGGGGCGTTAAACTTATACTATTTCATTTCATTTTCAAGAGTGGGTGAAGGGCGAAACTGTTGGGTATCACTTTTTTCTTTCCCTCTGTTGATTCTATCTGCACATATCTGTCTGTCTTGCTTTTTCCCAGCGCCAAATAACCATTATCCGATCTGCCACCTCTACTATCTTGTTTTCAGCCATCTTGTGTTCCTAATCTATTCTCTACCAGCGTCTGTGGCGCTTAGCCGTCACTTGCAGAAGACCTGAGTTCAATTCCAATGTGCGAAGAACTTTTATTGAGTATCTCGATCTTTCTGAAAGAACTTTGTATCCCTCTCACTATCACCGCGGATTGGCCCGCTTCCTAAATAATCTTACTTGTATCGTTCGGGGGGGGGGGGGAGGTTAAAGTAAAAACACGCAAATAATATATATTTTAAAATCCGTTTTGTGAAAGACGTCCATTGTCGTCTGTGGTGGAACAGTTCGTCTCTTGGCTGTCGCATGGTGATGACATGAGTTTCATTCGCAAGTATTACTGTATCTCCGTCCGTGAGCTGGGTTGTTGGGTCTCACTCCGCCCGCGTTAGCCCACACAGGCAAGGTCCAGGCTGTCCGCTCTCCTCATGATCCCAACAGTGTCGATAAGGGTGTTAAAATGAAAAAAAAAGGCTACGTCTTTGCTGCAAGAGCTACAATTGAACAAGAACAAAAATATTAAGGGGCGTGGAAAGGGTGGTGGTGGTGGTTTGGGGGGGAGAGGGGGTAAGTCTTTATCCCATTGAGAACTAATGCATACTTGTTTTAATTGAACATTTGAGTCGTATTTTTACCCTTTTTTTGGTTTTAACTTTCCAGTTTTTTTACCGCATGTTGTGTTTTGACAGATTGTTTTGGATTTTTGTTTAGCTAAGTTGTTTTATTTTCACTTGCTTGGTCGGAGCCTTGGCTCCAGCTACCTTTGACTTTGTGGGAACTGTGACATTTTTGCATTGTGTTATATTATTGTTTTTTTTACCTATGAAACTGTAATGGTAGTTTCATTTCTATGGTCTCATTGCTTACTTTCTTTTTTGTTTTGGTTAATTTCGTGGCCAAAATCAGGTTCAAAGTAGAACATTTGATTTGTTTAAAATAAAAAATGTGAAATAAATTGTAGCCCCCTATTTTATTGTACACCGAATGTTCCTGAAACACCCTGATGATTCATAATATACATAACACACACACACGCACACTCTCTCACTCTCTCTCTCTCTCTCTCTCTCTCTCTCTCTCTCTCTCTCTCTCTCTCTCCTGTACATGGTGCATATTATTAACTTTACCAGTGTCTCTTCACTTTGCACACATTAAACATTAAATGTGGGTTCGATTCTTACTCGGGGGGAATATTCTCAGTCGTGTATTACCACTTTGGAGACACTTCAAGTGCCCGATCTGCGACAGACATCGGCGATCATGGTTCTACTGTCATTTCTTTGTTCGGATACTCTCAAAAAAGCTACTTTATTCTGATCTTAAACCGTGCTCTCTAGGTAGGTTGTTCTGTGTCTACCCCTGCAACGTTTGCCTTCAATTTTGCCAGTGAGAGCTAGATGTTTTGGGACTTTGGGTCTCGAGATCGTCTATTCAAATGTCCCAGAAATGTAAAGCAAAGGCTCTACTTATGTTTACTAGGGGTAGTCTGTCTGTCTTCAACAGTGCGATTGAGACTAAGTTGGAACCAAGAAAATATTTGGGAACATCAAATTTATTTGTCCAGATTTTTATTTTTCTGTGTCAATTTTCCCCAATACTCTTTCGAAGTCTTCAGTTTGCATTTTTATATTTGGATGAAAGTTTATTTCAGCGTTTATTTAGCTCTTCGGGTTTTCTTTTCTTGTGCTTGACACCTTGTCTCGATATTTCATGTGGCTCGGTGGAAAGCGCCATTTGTAGGCTCTACTACTTTTCTTTCCTTGTGTTATTCTCTTTCTTACCCCTCGCCCTCTGTAAATGATCGTTTTTCTGTCGATGTGCTTCTTTTCAATCAAATTTAGCGAGTGGTTGGAGGGCGTCCCTGGTTAGTCTTACTTATTTACCTACTTTTTTTTTTTTTGTCTGTCTTACTTTTCACCATCGCTTAATGACCCTTTTTTTGTCGAGTTTCTTCTCTTTTCTCAAACAAATTCGAATCTAACTTTAAAAAGTCACCCCCAAAAACTCCTATGTGTGTGAAATCTTGTCTGAGCAAGTGTTCAGAGCTCACACTTGTCTGGGATTGGCCTCTATACAAATGCAATATATTATTATTATTATTACTGTTACTATTACTATCATTAGGATTATTATCTTTTGACGGTCTGTATCTCATTCTCCCCCTCCCAGCAATGGCCACGCTCTGATGGCGTTCCGCCTGTCCCGCGTGTCGGCGCCACTGGCCCAGGAGAAGACCACCGAGCTGGGCCACCACATCCTCAAGGCACACATCTACAAGACCATCAGCCGCCAGCTGGGCTACTCCTCCCGGGACATGCAGGCCTACTGGATGTGCCTCAGCTCGCACAACCTCAACGCTGCGCTCGTCTCGCACCGGAACATCTTTTCGCCTAACGTAAAGGTAAGTAGGGGAAAGGAGTCAAGCGAAGTGAGGTGGAAAGTGATGTCAAAGAAGACTTAAAATGGAGTCGAAGTATGTTGAAAGTAGGTCAAAAATAATGTCAAGGTTAGATGAAAGTAGGTAAAAAATGATGTCAAAGTAATTTGAAAATGATGTCAAAATAAGTAGATATTGGGTAGAGAAAGGAGTCCAAGTAAGTCGGAAGTGACCTTAAATTA
This sequence comes from Aplysia californica, assembly GCF_000002075.1. NCBI lineage: Eukaryota > Metazoa > Mollusca > Gastropoda > Aplysiida > Aplysiidae > Aplysia > Aplysia californica. The sequence goes on along the minus strand of NW_004798038.1, from coordinate 300,336 downwards.
AGGTAGAGAGTAGTATCAAAGTAGGTCGAGGTGGATAATGATGTGAAAGTGAATGAAAATTGGGTGTTAAAGTTATAAGTGGAAAGTGATGTATCACGTGTTTGGAGGATAGCAGTGGTAGGTCCTGTTTCTTTTCTTTCTGTCTGTTGTTTCTTTCCATCTGTCTGTCTTACTTTTCCATGCACTTTTAGTTTTGGTACGCCTTTTCTTCTCGAAATTAACAGATAGGGCATTATATCCTCAAGAAAGGTACTGTATTTACCTTTTGACGATGGTGTTTTTAAAGTGTGAGTTCCATCTTCACGTATGACTACTCTGACATTGATATCCATAATATAAAAGGATATGCTTAGTTTTAAGGATACCCTGTTTATGTTGAACTGTAGGCCCTATTGTTTTTTAAACTCTCTTCTTTCTTTAAAGGAATATGTGTCTCCACGCTGTGGAATCAGGTGCTCGTCAATTTTTGGGCATGTGGAGTTATTGGTATCATCTGAAAGCTGATTTATTTGCTTTGTTTTCAATGAAATAAACATCCATTTATCTATAGTAGAATTCAAGATATTTGCAATTGAAGGAAGTGAGGTGAAATTAGTGAGAAAATGGCTGCCAAAACATGGTAAATTCTATAGGTTAAGCCAAAAAATAAAATTTCAATAATAATTTCCTAACTGGCGGAAAAATGCCTGTTTCTCAAATTTCGTTATTAAACGAGCCCCTGATTTCACCACGTTGCCTCACATATTATTCTCCATAGATCTGTTTTGTTTTTTCCCTTAATTTTTTTTTTTCAAATCATTTGAAGAGTTTTCCTATCAAAGACAGACAGACAGACAGACAGACAGACAGACAGACAGACAGACAGACAGACAGACAGACAGACAGACAGACAGACAGGTAGATAGGTAGATAGAAGATAGAGAGAGATAGAGAGAGATAGAGAGAGATAGAGAGAGATAGAGAGATAGATCGAGAGTAAAAAAGGGAGAGAGAGGGAAAGACAGGTAGGATGGTAGGTACGAAGGTAGGCAGCAGATAGGTAAGCATGAAGGTAGGCAGGCAGGCAGGCAGATGTGAGTGAGGGAGTGAAGGAGAGAGGTGGGTGTGCGAAAGAGGACATGGAGACAGTTCAGAA
>NW_004798038.1:276440-299101 GCF_000002075.1 Aplysia californica | reverse complement strand
GGGTTGTATATTTGTTTTCGGGGGGAGGGTTCACCTCCAGGTGAGCATTCATTTTAAAATGTGATGTTTTGGTGTACACGTTATTTTAGTGAATGTTTTACTACAAAAATTCTTTACATTTGCACAGGTGAGCCGACTGATTCTTCTCTCTGGTGGTAACCCCAACACAAAGACAGACTACCTGGCGAACGCCCCGGTCCTGTGTGTAGCGGCCAGGGAGGGTTTCGCCGACATGGTCTCACTGCTCATGGAGTTTGGTGCTGACCCTAACGCGGCCTCAGACACGGGAATGACCGCTCTGTGCCACGCAGCTGCCGCCGGACACAGGGAGGTCATGCGGATGTTGTGTCTGCAGAATGCAAGGGTGAGTGTTTTTTCTTTCGTTTTCTTTCATTTACATTTAAGATATAAACAATGTTATAAATGTCTATCTAGCTTTTTAAAACTGCCTGTATCCCTATAGCTGTGAGCCAGACCCTATCCCCAAACTGGTCCGCCTGGGATAAAATGTACACTGGAAACTGTGTTTACTACGCAGGGCATTACTGATTATTATTTTGAAGATCTTTCTGAATTAGATGCTTGTAATAACGAGAAATAACATGATCATATGAATGTTACTGATGTAAGGAGCTCAGGAAGAGGGGCATGTGGTAGCATCAGGAGCTCAGGACGTACAGGGTTAATGCAGTAAATGGCCATTTTTGTGTTGATATACTTTCTTTACATTTCCATATCTCTCTGAATGGTCTCTTCTGTGGATGGAGTCACTGCTGTAGTGCTCAGTGTCGTAAGTGATATATATAGATGGCCAGTACGTTTGAAGTGGAAATGTTTTAATTACAGTACATTGTCCTTTAAAAGAAATTGTGGAGTGCACAGTTAGCTTAGTTGGTATCATGCTGGATGTCGGAGCAGATGACCCTGGTTCTATTTCTTAATGGTGGATCTGTACTAGAGTTGTTAAAACAATGACCTGTTACAGTCATTCTAAATACATCCTTTGCTTCCAGGAGAAGAGGGAGAAAAAAATAACTAATGTACTTGTTTCTTTTCTGGAACTGACAGGTAGAGAAGCTAATTGTGGGTCGTTGGCAGGTGGACTGGTGCGGTTTTACTACTCTTTTTTTTTCTTACATATATCAATTTCTCTCCTCCACCTTTTTTCGCGTTTTCAATTCACTTGTAACACCTCTAATCATTAGCATTTATTGACCAAATTGTGTTGCAAATGACGTAAAACACTTACTAAAACAAAAAACAGTTTATGAGAGAACTTGTCCTTTTTTCCCCCTCTCAGCTCTCGGCCCAGGATAACCAGAGCCAGTGTGCGGCCGTCCATGCGGTCATCCATGGTCAGCTGGACTCTCTCATCTTCATGCTGCAGCTCAACTGGCCGGTGGTCACTGGTGAACCAACCCGAGACGAGGCCATCACACAGTGCTTTACCGCAGCCGCTGCCACCGGCAACAGACAGGTCAGTGAGAAGTCTGGAGGAACAAAACCTATATCTTGGGGGGGGGGGGGGGGGGGGGGGGGGTGTGGGTTGGGGTTGTTTTTGGGTGGGGGGTGGTCGCTTTGCTTACTAACAGTTTTGAGTTATTTTTTTCAACAAATTAGAGTAAAGGCTTTTGTATAATGGATGGGACTGTATGATAAACCCAAGTTCCCTAAACTATGGTCCACAAGACGTCCTTTGCTTGTTTTCACTTGAAATGTAGTTGCTTTTTTTTCTCTCCATGTAGCTGTATCACCCATGCTAAGGGTCACACCAAACCAAAAGTTTGACTTCTGATTATCCACCATCATACAAGGGTGGCATCTTTATACTTACTGATCTTTGTGTCCAGTTATCTTAAAAATGATTTATCAGTGTCTAAGGACATTAAGCTTGTACAAAAACGAACGAAACAGGTTTAACTTTTGCCACCTGTGTCCACAGATCCTGGAGTACCTGCACCAGGCATACAGTGGGTCCAGGCTCAATCTCATCGACTCACTCCTTGCTGAGACAGGTAAGTGCGGGCGCCTGAAATCAGTTAACTGACTACTCGTAAAAGGGAAATAAAGAAGAGAGATGAGAGTATTAAAGTGTACAGAAAGAGAAGGAGAGAGAGACTGTGGTTAGAGTGAGAGAAAGAGTTAGAAAATAAAACAAATTACATTAAATTCTTTTAATGACAAATCATGATTTATTGTGTAAAATGAGCGAAGAAGAAGAGGAAGAAATTAACCTGTTAAAGACAATTATCTGAAAAAATTACCACTTGCCCCCTTGCCTTTTGTTATATATAGCCTACATATTTTTATGAGACTGCCCAGGACTATGACAACCATTCCTGTCCTTGACAATTGGAGGCCGCCTTGAACTATTTCGACCCTATTTGGTTGGTTAAGTTACTGTATTTGATTGTTATTCCCAGCTTTAACTGCCGCCTGTCTCCATGGGAGGAAAGACGCTGTTCACTTCCTGTTGGAGTCGGGAGCTGACGTGACCTTGGCCAACAGCAAGTCGTTCACCCCGCTGCTGTGTGCCGTAAAGTCCGGGCGCTGGGAGATCGCCGACACGCTATTGGCCACTGGTGCTGAGCTGGAGACGCCTGATAAATATGGCCGCACACCACTGATGATAGCAGCTGGAGAGGGTCATATCGGAGTGCTCAACTTGCTGCTGGACAAAAGTGAGTTATTTTATGATGATAATGGTAGTGAAAAATTTCAGTCACCTGGCACTGAGAAATGTGGTATGGCGCGGGGGAATCAGGCGCCCGTCAATATTTGAGCATTTGGAGTAATTGGTATCTGAAAGCTGTTTCATTTGCCTTGCTTCTAATGAACTAAATATCCATCTATCTTGAGTAGAAGTGAAAATATTTTCGATTGAAGGAGGGGATGTCACCTGGTTTCAGAGGTGAGATAAGTGAGAAAATGGCCGCCAAAGTTTGATAACTTCAAAAGCTAAAGAGTAATTCAAAACTGATAAATGACGTATTGTGTGCCTTTAATCAATGTTTTTCAGTAAAATTCACATGGAAATGTGTTTTTATATGGATTTAAAAGGGGTTGAGCCTAAAAATAAAAATTCAATAAAATCTTCCAAACTGGCAGAAAAATGTCTTTTTCTCTGATTTCGTTATTTTGACGAGCGCCTGATTTCACCACGCTGGCTCACAAATGATCTTTGGTTGAGCTTAGTAGTAAGTTCTAATTTTGTATGTAGCTTGTCTTCAGAATGAGTTTTACAGCCTCACAGTCTAATTGAGAGTTCTACCTGGATTGTTTGATCTTTTATGGTCATGAAAAAGTCTAGACCAGAGTATGTTGTAACCTTTTTTTTCTTGGGATTTTTTTTTTCTCGCTATCATTTGTAGGATAAAATGTCCCAATGTGATTCTGCTCTATGTGGGAAGTCTATAACTATAAGTGACAGAAATAACATTTTGTTTGTCATGTTGTTTATCTCAGATGCCAACCTGACCAGTGTGGACAAGGAGGGGCTGTCAGCACTCTGCTGGTCATGTCTGCGTGGTCACCTGCTGTGTGTGGAGTCACTGGTCAAACGAGGGTCAAATGTCCATCACACAGACAACAGTGGACGAAGCCCGCTGCACCTGGCTGCCTTCTATGGTGATGCTAACATTGTAAGGGAACCCTTTTGTCCTTTTTTAAAAAAGACACATACATACATATATATATATATATAGAGAGAGAGAGAGAGAGAGAGAGAGAGAGAGAGAGAGAGATAAAGTTGCAAGGGTCATGTAAATAGACAGTATTACTGTTCTGAAATTTAACTGAATTTTTAGTGAATGGTTGGAGAGTACCTTCTTTTCTTTCCATCTGTCATTTATTCTGTCTCTCTTTCTCTCTTCCTATTTTGTGCTCTAAAATTATGCTTGTGTAAAGTAAATGGACACAGTCTAGAAGTTACAGACAGTTTATTTCTCACTTGTACTATATATTCAATGATATGTTCATCAGTCATGTATACATTTTTAAATTTCACATCTATTGATTAGAAAGTGTGAAAAATGTTTTGTTTCATATCCAAAAGTATGAAAATTACAATTGTAGAAATGTATGTGAGATTGGTTTTGTATCTGGCTCTGTGTACTTTCAGAGATGTGTTTGGAGTTAAGCTTCATATCTAGCAAGTACTTTTGACTTTTGACATCCATACTTATATTGTACTTGTACCTTGTAGCAACAAGTGTTGAAGAAATAAGTTTGAAACCTCCTTCCCTGGTTTATTTCAGGTCCAGTTTCTGATGGAGCATGGTGCCCAGATTGAGCACACCGACATGAGCGGGATGAGAGCTCTGGACCGAGCGATAGCCTGCCGCAACACAGCGGTCATTGTGTGCTTCCTGAGGAAGGGCGCAAAACTGGGTGGGTATTTCTGGATTTTAGGGATGTTTGAGGGGATGATTGGATGTTTAAATGGGTGTTAGAAAGGTGCTGCTATTAGGACTCCTTTCCATTCCCTGTATTGGTTTTGTTTACCTATCTCGTTTTTTGTCTGTTCTAAATGTTCTAATATATTGTGTAGATATTTTGTTCTCATCATTAAAACTTTGATTTAAGAAACTTTACAATTTCATCTGTTGCTTGTGTATTTTGAATGTGTCTTTTAATTTAGTTCAGATTGATGATCTGACAAGAAATGTTTTACTTAATGTTCAAAAAGTTTTAAAACTTTGACAAATAGTGATCAAGCAAAGAACTGTTTTTGTGTTGTCCTCAGGCCCAGACACTTGGGCGATGGCAGCTGGCAAGACAGACGTACTGCTGTTGTTACTCAACAAGCTGATGGAGGATGGAAATATTCTCTACAAGGTACCTTTTGTCAGAAAAACCTTCATTGCTTTGATAGATGTTATTTGTTTTTACCGCTTGTATCGTATATGTATCATAACGCAGTGGAATCAGGCGCTCGTAAATTTTTGGGCATAGAGTTAGGAATATCGTCTTGAAGTTTGTTTATTTGCTGTGTCATTTTTTAAAGACATTTTATGGTACTTAATGTTTATTATCGTTTAACCTTTTGTTATGCCACTTGACAGGGTAGATGTTGATCATAATATTAATCTGTTTCGAAACTGAAATATGCAAACCAAGGTCAATTTGACAACCGTACTGAAGAACAATGTGATATTTTGTTATAGTGAATTTGTAATTTATAATAAGTATAGTATAGCCAAATCATGGAAACTGGGGGAAGATGATACCTGCAAAGTTTACCCCATATGTTCTTTTTTCCTCATTCATTATTTCTTTTTCTCGTTTCTTCAGAAAAATCGCATCAAAGAGGCCAGTCAGAGATATCAGTACGCCTTGAAAAAGTTCCCGCGAGACAACAGCCCAGAAGAGGCTCAGACGTTCCGCGACCTCAAGCTCAACTTTTATCTCAACCTGTCCCGGTGTAAACGGAAAATGAACGTAAGCTTTTGTGTTGACTTCTAAAAGATGAAATAACACACTCTTGCTCTGTACTCATACACATACTCTCATAAATATGCAAACACTGAAGCTTTCATGGGAGTCCACTAATTCGGGATTTGCAAGACATCAGGATTTGCAAGACATCACCTAACAAAATAACGATTTTCTTTTCATTACGATAGAATTATATTCCCCTCTGGGACAATAAAGTATCATATTATCTATCTTATTCTCACCCTCACATCAAAATTATCAGCCCACAAAAATTCAGTTTGAACATACAGCCATCTTTTCTTCCTTTAAACATTATTCTTTCTCTCTTGACTCTACAAGGACTTGCAAACTGCCATGGACCTAGCCACCAAAGCACTGGACATGAGGCCGAACTGTTTTGAAGCCTACTATGCAAGAGCGCGTGCGAAGAGAGACGACAGGTATGTGAAATGTAGTGACACTGGGTGTAGTGACTGTCGAAAGGAATTATAATATGATGGTCTTAGTATTATTTTATCATCATAGCAGTAGTGGCAGTCGTGTAGCCTACACCTTTTCCGGATAATATTTGTAGGCCTGTACGAAAAGCCTTTCTGGGAGGGAGGGTACATAATGCTTGCTTCACAGTTTCAAATCAACTGAAGTACTGTGTGCCGAGCAATTGAAACAGATGATGTTGGAAAAAAATTAGAGAAAGTAACCTCGGAAAGGAAAGATGAGCGGGTTTTGATAGTCAAAATCCACCAGATTACAGTTTCGACGAAATAAAAACAGGTCTTTGAATGCACCTTGCATTTATCGTTACTGATGTGGCTACAAGCCGAGAGTTCAGAGAGACGAGAGAGAGTGAGACGAGAGAAAGAGATGAGAGAGAGAGAACGAGAGAGACGAGTGATACCACTTTAATTACTCTCTCAAAACTAAATTTTAAGGTCATGACAGCCGAATTGACTAAATGAGGGGTGTTTTACATGGAGATTTCTTACAGTATAAAAACCAAGGAATAAGATAAGGATGCACTGCGTGAACTTTATTTGGGGAAGTTTTCAAGACTTTCCTAGGAAGTCCCTAATCTCTTGGAGTGCCTTACAGTTTGAAAGTGGCGCCCACACTATCGCCATTTTCTCAAATAATCTCAACAGATAATTTGCGTAAAGTCATATGTGAGGCTGCGCTTGTCAAAATTATGAAATCTGAGAAATTGGCATTTTTATACCAGTTTGGGACATTTTTTCGAAATTTTTTTTTTTTTTGGCTCAACACCTTGTATGTTAACTCATTCGCTACGTATTATTTTCGGCTTGTGGACGAATTCTTTTCGGGAGGGCGAAATGAGATGATGACTAGTGCGCAGTTCGCAGGTCTTTGGGGCCATAAATTCAAATAAATATCAACATATTATATACCAACATTTTCAGTATGGTTTGTAGAATACACCTGCATTATTTATTTGCGTATTTTTTCAACTTTGGTTCCTGTAAGAGGCGATTAAGCAACACAATTGTGATTGGATGCAGATAAAATTGGAAAATAAAAAATTTATAATCTCAGGTGAAACTAAAAAAACATGTTTGCACCTAGTCAAATGATACCTCAAAATAACCATAAATGTATATAGAACAGGAAAATATTGAAAAATGTGCAGTTATTTACATACATTCCATAATATTTGTACATTTGGATCATAACATCCGATATTGAAAAAAAATAATTTTTAAAATAATTTTGAAAAAAGGATCACAAACAGAAAAAAATACGCGTAACTTATATGGAATTATTCAGAATTGCACTTGGAATAAACCTCTATACATGTCTTGAGTGGTACTTTTTGATTAATTTCACCCAAAAGTAGTGATTTTGGGGAGAAAAAAATATTTTGACTATTTAGATCTAGGCCTAGATCTAGCACTCAAAAATAGTGATTTCTCAATTACAGTGCACCGTCCAATAGTATCAATATTATAAAGAAGAGTCCTACACTTCTTTAGTGAGCAAAATAATGATACATTTTGTTGTGTAAAAGTACTAAGACTGGTGTCTGGGCTATAATTTGGGCTTCGCGATAAAACAGAGTCGAATAAACTACGAAATCATGTTTCAAAACTGAATCAAAACTTCCGATTTTCGGTGGAAACGCTTGACCCGGAAGTCAACATTATATTATGACCTTTCTTTTAATATGGATAAGTGGATTGGAATAGAAACCAAGCTAAAATTGAACGTCGGTTCTCGAGCCGCCGGGGGCGGCTTAACGTACTGACGGCACTTGAGCCGCGCCGCCCCCCACGGCTCGGCGTAGCGAATGAGTTAATTCAAAAACACTTAGATCTATGTGTGGATATTATCGAAAAACATTGATCAAAGGCACAAAAATGTAAATTTGCAGTTTCCAAGGATTCTTAACCTGTGGAAGTCACTGAACTTTGGCAGGCATTTTCTCGATAATTTTACTTCTGAAACCTGGCAACCCCACCTCCTTCAATCGCAAATATCTCGACTTCTATTCAGTGGCGTCGCGTGGGTTGCAGATTAGGTGGTGCATAATTGGAAAGTGAAGAAATGGGTGATAAGCTTCAATCTAGTAGCTACTATTAAGATTTTTAGAGAAAGTCAATTAGAATCTGCAAGATATCCCGTAATCTACATCTATCGATATTTACAACTGTATCTATATGAAACCGCATAAAAGCTGCAATAAAATGGAACAATACTAACAATTCATTACACTCACAATCTGAGAAGATTTAAAGATTTCGAATTACTTCGTGCAGCTACACAATAGAGGGAGACAACCGTTTCGATACCCATTCTTCATTGAGTTACTGTAGACTGTACTAGTGTAGTGGATAGGTCGCGGATACTTGGATAAAAATTTTAGCTTGCACTAAATTGGTGCTGTGAAGAGCACCAATTGCGCCACGCCACTGCTTCTATTCAAGATAAATTAAAGTTTTTTTCTTGGAAAGCAAGGCTAATAAACAACCTTTATGATGACACCAAAAATTGACGAACGCCTGATTCCATCGTGTTGTATAGTCATGCATTTACTAAGGAATTTATGGGATTCAAGCACCCTTTTTAAGACTGATATCATAACTCAATGAATAAATTTGTTTTACACAATACTCATTTCAGACAATACTCTGCTGCCGAGCAAGACCTGCTAGAAGCGTTGAGACTGGCACCGAAGAACCGCGAACTTCAACGCCTGCTGACCCGAGTCAAGGAGGAGTGCCGGGAGCAGATGACTCGCTACGAGAGCGGAGCTGTTGCGCCTGAGATGGACAGAATCTCGGAGGATGAAGATTACTCTCTGGCCATCGACAACACAGTGACGGATGAGACAGCGTTATGACATAATGCCAGCAGGAGGTGGGGGAGGGACCAAGTCTGAGTTGTGGAGAGATTGATTAGTTCATGGGTCAAGTTGTTAACATTGTTGGGCCGAGTTTGTTAACCTTCAACCCTTATTTGCTTTTTGGTGTAGTATATTAACAAGAGTCGCCGACTAGAGGCAAAACGTGTTTGAATGTGAGAGCCGATATTAGCAACAAGTGTGTACACTGTCTGCTTTTTTATTTTGAGAAAACTGTAGGACAGGTGTTGTTTAAAAGAAAGCTAACATGTCTGAGAGGTATCAATCCTTTTCAATGTTTAAGGAAGAGTCAGCTCCGTGTCTGAAATATAATTGTAGAGGAGACAAGTTCAAAACATTTAGTTAGGGAAGGATTTTTTAAACTTGCAGCCCTAGTCTCTGCTAGTGTGTGATGACTGTCTTTGTTAAGAGGGTTAGAGAACTTGGGGAAAAAAAATTTCTGTTGCTGTAAAATATACCCTACACCCCCTCTCTCTACCTCCTGCTGCTGACTTGCTGTGCATTTACTGATCAGATATTTCCAGAGTGCTCACTGTCTGTGATTATAGTATACACCTAGCTGTAAAAGAATTGAAGAGTCTCATAGAGAGTGGCAATGTCTGTGGTCTTTATGTATTGGGCTCTTTGTCTTGCACTCAAAAATGTGAATTTGGTTACTTGATTGGGAGGATTTTTATTTTTTTTTGAGCCTCTCCGTAATTCTACAAGGGTGTTTGTCTTAATTGTGGGGGGGAGGTGTGACACATTTACCGTCTATCTCACATTGAGGTGTTCTGTGGATAAATCGCCGAGGTGCGTTCTTTTTTCTAACCATTTTCCTGCTGCTGCTTCCCCAGTGGCCCAGGTGGGGATTAGCACGTTGACCAAATGATAAGACTGGTACATGAAAGACCTTTTCTGTAATTGAATTCTTTTCTGTTCGAGAGTGGGATTCTGCCCATTTGTCGTCAGATTTATTTAACTCATCCAGACTAACTGGAAATTTTGTGTTCGTTCACCTGTCCACCAAAGCAGAAATGATTTGATAGCAATTCTGTAGTATGTTCTCCAACATGAGCTACTCTGATGACACTTTCTCTACATTGTTGTTTTGTGCGTAGACATTGCCAAATTTGATTTAATGCATTTTTAGCTCTCTGACTGGTGAGTCACCCGACCGGACTAAAAAGATGCATGCCATTCAAATGGACCCATCTTTTCACGTATTACTAAACTTTAAAAAACACGAAAAACCCTATTTCAACTTTCGATTTCCCAAGAGAGACATGGTCAGTTCCTGGTTTGATGGACAAGCTCGCTTGATTTCCAAATAAGAAAATGTGTTATTTACGTTGTTTTAATGTAGTGAGCGTTATTTTAAAGACAAAATACAGAGGCAAACTGTATGATAGTAGTAATTAATACATTTTTGCGCAATTGAAATATAAAAAAAGTTTTTTTTTTTTTTTAATGGAATAGAGGCCTTTGGCCTGGTATTAAAAACTATAATTTAGTGAAAAATGGAAAATGAGACTCCTGTGATCTTGTCCTGCTGCCTTTTTGCCGTCTTTCTTTGATAACTTCTCTTGTTATCCCCACTGAGGTTTGTGAATGTACAGATGGTGAGAGAGATTTAAGTGGGTGTGTGTGTGTGTGTGTGTGTGTGTGTGGAGAGAGAGAGAAGGGGGTGAGAGAGAGACAGGGTGGGAAATGCACTTACTTTTGACATACTAAATAGCAGAGCTTGTGTGCAGAAAAAAGAGAATGTGTGTATGCTCAACTTCACTTGTTTTGCAGCCTGCTGTGTAATTAGATCTATTGTGCTTTTTTTTTAACTTGTATATTTTTACTATTTTTGTTAAAGATAGTGATCTTTTGTTAAGCAAAAATCTGGTGCTTTCTTGTGATTTTCGTTTTATTTTCTTTCTGCCAGTACGACTGACTTTCATTACTCGGTTTCCTATAACTCAGATCTGTATTTTGTATTCATTGAGGGAGAGATAAGTAACAGAGGAAGATTCTCAGGAATCTGCCTCCCTTCCTACCCATGTCATAAATACTCAGTTGTTTCTTCCTTTTGTTCCTGCCTCCTTAATTGGTCAAACTAGTGTCAAAAGTAAATTGTCTGTATGTATAGGTACTGTCGTGCAGGCAATTTGGTCCTTTTTTCAACAATTTTGAAAGGTCTCACCACTTTATTAAACACAATAGCAAGACATCGTAAAAATATTTTTATTACAAAAATCCTCATGAAAATTAAGTAAAGAAAATGTGCACAACAAATCTTTCTTGGAACACACCTAAAAAAGCTGATATTTATCCTCTAGTGTCCTTTGCAAATTTGATGAAATCACCCTTCGAACCCACAGAATGAAGTTTCTGGTTTTCTCTGTTGCCATTCCTGTCAGTCACAGTCCTTTGATATGACAATGTTATACGACAGTGTACATAGGTCTATGGTGTCCTTTTTTTAAACATAATTTTATGTTTTCATTTCATGTATCTCTGTACAAATATCTTCAGTTGGATCATCATGATTATCGTTGTTCGTCTTCAGTCAGTCTTGAAGTCAAATCACGCACATTCCCTATATAATATATATGTTACCGTTTCGTTTTGTATAAAGCTATTTAAATTCTCATTCTATTACAGTACAATTCTTGTTTTTTCTATTGTATCAGAGAGTCCTGTAACATAAGTCACCATTCACTATATAATTATAGAAAGCTCATAATAGTTTCTTGAATAAGTTTTTTCTCTCTCTCTCTCTCTCTCTCTACTTATATATATATAATATTATATATAGATTTTAGTTCCTGAGTTTTTTTCCCCCCCTTGAATGAAGACGGATGTGAGATCTTTTTACTGTCCAGCTGTGTCACAAAGTAGAACAACATGAATAAAGATCCTAGGCCTACAATTCATTAAGAAACTTGTTTTTCTTCTGCTTTTTTCATCATCGTTGTCCCCACAGTAATTCTTATCTAATGACTTACAACTTATACAGAGTAGAACCTGCTCTAAATGACGCCTCGACTGTCCAAGACAATCACCTGTACAAATGACTACTTCTTACTCTCCGAGGGGGCTCTTCTGGTCTAGAGGTTAAGATGTTTGTCTCTCATTCAATAGGTCTTGGTTTCGAAACCTGACAGCAACTGAAAGTTTTCTACTCTAAAATGTTCTCCTTTTATCTCTAGTACTCCTTGGCTCCTTCCTGCTGTCTTTCAGCCTCACCACTGATCTTTTGGTAGAAAAGATCTAAAACCTCGCCTTCTCGGATAGGGGCGAAAAATCTCGGAGGTCCCATGTGCAAGTTGTGCTCATTAAAGATGCCTTAGTGGTCAAAAAATCTATACTAGTAGTAGTAGGCTTCGGCCGCCACCGGGGCAAAATTCAAAATTTTTACCAAATTGAAAATACATGTTAATGTATCCAGCGTACTCGTATGACCTTATGCAGTTGTGAGCACCGTAAAACAGCAAAACAAAGACTACTCTCCCCATTGTATTTTATAGGAGACCCCAGTTCGGTTCTTGTGTAGGGAGAATTTTTATCTAGCATCTCGGTCTTTTTGCTGGGATGCTGTATCCCTCTTATCCCCCTACATTACCTAAAAATTGTGTGGATAGGGGCAAAAAAACACGAAGGCCATTTTTAAAAAAAATGAAAGATTGAGCAGCAACTGTATACTTTTGCATTCTAGTTCCAGTTGACATAATTAAATATATCTTCTGTGGATCTTTGTGTCACTATTATTTTGAGAGTACAAAACGGACAACAATGCATAGTATCTCTGTCTCTCTACCCCCCCCCCCCCCCTGCAAAAAAAAAAATTAATTAAAATCCCGGCCATGCTTACAAACATACTTAATGAATACAACATCCATCATATAGAACACTCATGCATGGTAATCTTTGTCCTCTTTCTCACAATCCTGAAAATAAGGCATCTATGGTGTACAGATATAAGGCTCTTGGCTTTTACATGCAGAAGACCGTTCGATCCACTTTTTACCAAGCATCTCTGGCTGCTTATTGAGATACTTTTTCTATTGAGATACTTTCTCCTGTCTGTCTCAGATTGGCCCTGACTGGCATGATTGGGTGATCTGAATCGTGTCTATGGCGGTGTTAAACATGATTCTGGTTCAGTCCATCAATCTGTTTCCTTCGATTCAGAGTCCTACACGGTGGTCATTCATCCTCTGTTTCCTTTAGTCCCGCCTCCCATACAGGGGCCTTCCTCTCCATCTGTGTCCTTTGGTTCTGTTTCCTTTGGTCCAGCCTCCTACACTGCGGCCACCCTCTCCATCTGTTTCCTTTGGTCCAGCCTCCTACACTGCGGCCACCCTCTCCATCTGTTTCCTTTGGTCCAGCCTCCTACACTGCGGCCACCCTCTCCATCTGTTTCCTTTGGTCCAGCCTCCTACACTGCGGCCACCCTCTTCATCTGTTTCCTTTGGTCCAGCCTCCTACACTGCGGCCACCCTCTCCATCTGTTTCCTTTGGTCCAGCCTCCTAAACAGAGGCTCTGTCAGGAAGACCAGACTGGACACTGTCAACATGGCGCTAATGTAGTAGAACGGAGCGTCGAATTCACCTGTAGCCTCCTCTAGGCCACCTGACGACAGTTCAACGAAACATGATAATGTCATACTTTCATCTACGGAACGGTAACGAGTTTGTTATAGTTTTAGTGATAGATTTGCAGCACTTTGAACACAATTAGGTCAATAGAGTGCCGATGATTAGAGGCGTCGCATGAGAGCAGCAAACAATAGGACAGAAGTAGCAAAGTTTAGGTTATGTTTGTTTTAGTAGAGGTTTTACAGCGCTCGCAACTGCATAAGGTCATATGAGCGCCAAGGGGTGGATGTTAACAGAGAAGTCCTTGCAGGGAATCAGACTGCTTCGACTATCAAGGCATCCCGGAAATAGCGGGTCTCAAGAGTGGGACAAACATACAAAAGAAGTAGAGGAAAATGACGATAGTAAGGATTAGAAAAGAAAAAGCAGCTGTTCCCTGCTGTTGTTCAGGAATATGAGCATGCCATTGTTGGATCAGCCCATTTAAAATTCTACTGTGCATTAGAACGAGAAATGCCCCCCCCCCCCTCCCCCCAGCCTTTGGGAATGACGGACACTTCAGTCAGTGGCACCGCCGCGGGAGGTTAAGAGAAGCACATCGACAAAATCACGGTCATTTAGTGCAGGGTAAAAACAGAAGGAAAGAAAAGAAGAAGGACCTACAAGTGGCGCCTTTCAATTGCCCAATAATAATTCATTTGCTCGTTTAAAAACACGTCGACACAAGGTCAGGCAATCAGTACAGGGAAACGCAACATAGACAGAAACAGAAGAGGGAAAGAAAAGAGGTAGGACTTGTTATTGTGGCAGCCGCCCGGCTGGGAACAGTGCACAAAAAATATGGCACCAACGTCTGATCTGTTCCCGTGAGAATAAGAAACAAATCACGAGCAATACACCAAAACAACTAAGCGACAGTGAAGAAGTAAGGCCTCCAAACACCCGAACGTCAAATAAGTAACACATGTACATGTACGTACATAGAAAAGTAAGAAAGTACAGGTCGAATAATAATTATAATATAATATGTAAATTATAGGCCTACAATGTGTGCAAATTTGTTTTAGAATACGTGTAACGGCACTTGCAACACATAATTTTAAGTGCCTAAGATTAGAGGTGTTACAAGAGATTAACAAAAACAGAAAAGGATGAGGGGGGATAGCTACAATAGATATTTGATATATATTTTAAAAAAATATGAAAGAGCGAACCACACCAGAGCACGTATCAACCAATTAATTAAGATGATGCATACAAATAATCCTATAAATAAAATGAAATAAAATGAAATGAAACTTTTAGAATTTAAAACACACTCCAACTGACCAATGATGAGGTGGCTGAGAGCTATGGTGAGAGTCATCACCACCATGCTGACGGACAGAGCCTTGGCCAGCCGCTCCACGCCCAGGTAGTCAATGAGGATGACGGACTGCAGGTTGTGGCGCGCTCCGCCGAACAGGCCCTGCAGACAGGCCAGGACCATCATCGACGAGTGGTCGGTGAAGTAGTGCGCGAACTGGCACGCGATCGCCAGCACGCCCATACTGATGGACACCATCTGCAGAGTGGAAAATGTACATGTTATACGCTCCACTTCAACTGTTTTGATGACCCCCGGGGCGGTGCTACTGACTGAAATGTCCTAAGGCCATTCCCAAAAGGGAGACATTTTGCCATAGTTCTTATGCTCAGTTGAATTGTAAATGGGCTGATTCATCAACGTCATGCTCATAACTGTGCCTGAACGGCATACGGGGAACTGCTGCTTTTTCTTTCCTAATCTTTACAAGTTACTATTGTCATTTTCCTCTACTTTTTAGTATGTTTGTCACTCTCTTGTGACCCGTTATTTCCGGGATGCCTTAATAGTCGAAGCAGACGTTGTGCTGTTGAAGCTTGAGAGGTGAGCGAGTAAGCCTGACTTCCTGTATGGACTTCTCTGTTGACATCCACCCCTTGGCGCTCATATGACCTTATGCAGTTTCGAGCGCCGTAAAAACTCTACTGAAACTAACAGTTTTGATCTCGCAGCCCGCTGGCTAGGTGAAGACCCCAGGGTGATATTGTATAGCCCCTACTTTATCAATTTAGCAGAGCTAATGTAAGATTTATTTTTGTTTTGTCTGTCTGTTTGATTATATGAACTTATTTTGTTGCTAGTGCCGTAAAACTCTTTATAAAAGTGCCGAAGATTAGAGGTGTTACAAGACGGTAACAAACACAAAAAAGGAAGAAAGGTGAGGACGATAGATGTTTGATGGGAAAGAAGAGCCAAACCACACCAGAGCACTCCCCAAAAACTCACTATATCACCACCAGTAAGGTGACGTCAAATGTGGCTGGGTGTGTAAGGCGAAGAGTTGCGGCCAGGTATCTAACAGCCTGTGTTCTGAAAAAAAACTTTATGTTCTGAACTGGAATTGATAAAGATTGAGTAGATTAAATCAGTTTGTACCTTTTAATACTTGACACCTTTTTTGTAGAAAACTTGATGCAGCCCAGGCTCTCCCAGACTCTACCTTCAACGGCCCCCGCGTAATTTAAGCCCCAAGATTTAGATCATTTAAGAGACTGATTTTGACCCTGCCTGGCTGAGAGGGATAAAACATCCCGGTAAAAAGACCGAGATACTGGATAAAAGGTCTCCCCAAACGGAAATCAACTAAGGCCTTCTTAACACAGTTCAACTTTAGCCTATAATGCAAAGCATTTCCTTAACAAACAGTGTGTTGTATAAGACCAATAAAAGATTGATAAAAGGGGTTGTTTGGTTGTTTGTATGTGGAGTTTTCTGTAATGATTACGAGAACGGGGAAAAGAGGACGCTAGACACAATTTGTTCCCAGATTCAGTACTTTTGGCATGGGCATAAGCGCTCTTTGAACCAGCCAAAAACAATAGAGGGGCATTGTCAAGTGTTTTTTACGGATCTTGGTGGCTTACGACATGTCCGTAAGAGTAAGGTCTCTGTAAAAAAATTTTCAAGGAATGAATACGATCCCCAGTCCATTCTGCAAGAGATCCTTACAAAAATGGCTGCAGTACACAGACAATTGTTCACTTGATGTCCCTTCGGTGAATAATGCTCGTAAAATATAGGAATGAGATCATCATCCTTCCATCCTGTGTATAAAGAGGAATATTAAAAATACATGATGTAACTGTCGAAGGGCGAGTTTTGAATCTAAACGAATATACTTTTGAAATGACCAATATGCCCACAGTTTATTAGAACATAGCCTATTCATAAATGCAATAAGAACCGTCCCGGGTATTCCACCGTCGCAAGTGACGGTACTTCTCTCTTCAAAGATAAGAGTCGTGAGAAAATAGAATGGAAAACAGTGTATGATGAAAAAAAACAACAACAGACTCCACCTTTATGTTAATATGGCGTATTGAACATACAACATAAAATTTAACCCCACTTAAAAATAAAACAAAAACAAAGACATCGTTCATGGTCTGTGCGAAACTCGTCTAAATACCATTACATGGAAGACATTTCAGAACATCTTCCCCACTTATCACAAAATGAAAATGAAAGAATGGCCAAATTGTGAGTATTGCGGGGTGCATGACTTCATTGAACATTTTTTCTTTCATTGTGGGAAGGTAATACCCCATTTGGAAGGAAAAAGAAAGGGAATTACAAGCTAATCTAGAGATTAATAGGAAATTGAGATAGGAGGTAGTATTGTTAAGAGACATCGTATTGACCTTTACCAGCAAGCAGCATCTTAAACACATAAACTTGGCCATAGCGAGGGAAGTCGACTGTGTCTAAATCTAAGTTTGGCTCGACCAGGAATATAATAGAGCTCTACAAACCAGACTGCTACATTCGGAGACCACGGGCAGATTGCTTTTCGATAAAAAAGAATAACTTCTCTTTCCTACCCTTTAATACTTTTGCTTATCGTCGGCCTGGGATAAAACCGTCTAACCCACAAAATATCAAAAAACGTTTTATTTGCCCTATCGATAGTAAATTGTCCATTTCATATGCTCACTCAAAGACAGATCTGAATTTTGTCTAGAAATGTCTTTAAAACATTAGAAATAAAACCGTATAACCCGGCACCCATCGGATTTTAGCCCGATAATTCCTACTATCCCACCTGCGAGGGACGGAATGAGTGTTGGCTGTTTTTATCGCGCTAACAATGAGGGGCCACTTGCTACGTCACCAACTAATCCCGGTTTCGACTCCTCTCCGGACTTAGTTTGACATCAGATTCAGACCTGTAATAGTCCAGAATTTGCTCACATAACCGTGGGAGCTCTCCAAAAAGGAATATTTTTGTAATATTTCTTGTTGATTTCACTGGGGAGTTATATAGATCTGGTTGTTTCCTCTTTTTTATTCGTTTTAATGCTGCTGATAACGTTATTAATGACTAAAACTCCCCACTGTTCCCACAGAACTGTTTATCTCGTGACAATTCCGGTATTTGAAATGCATCTTTATGGATTTTGTTTTATATGAAACTATGTTTTCTGTCCGCGTGTTTTTCTTTGTCTTTGTACTCGAAATTCACCGATTGTGAAGGCATTTTCCCCTATTCGGACTACTGTCTCTTCTCCTAATCATTTTTCCTTCACAATTGACTGGACGAAGTAGATAGCATTTCCTCCTTTACTCACTCAAAAAAATAATAAAATTATGGGACCTGTCCAGCACACCGTCTGCCCCCAACGATCGTTGATTTTTAAAGCGCTTTTTCTTTTTCTTTTTTTCATTTGCTGTGTTTATTGCAGTCATTACCTTCTGAAACATCGTTCGACTTTCTTTGAAAGTTCACTTCGTTTGTGTTTTGAGTAGAATATTTTCTCAGTGTCATAACCTAATGCTTTATCTTTATATCAAACCTTAGCTTACATAACGCTATAACATTCAATAAGATGATGCCACTCTTGCTGCGTCACCTCTTACCCTCAGCGCAGTGGAAAGTGATCAACGTGACCAGTCTAATGTCCCATCAGCTGATAATACAACAGTTATGTCACCTTTGATCTCTGCGAAAAGGACACGGCATGAAAACGATTGGAAGGGTAACAAAAGGAAGAGGTTGAAAGAACTGGGGATGCCTCTACACGTCATGTCAAGGCACAAAGCGAGCAGGGTGTGAACTTTGCAGGTGTAAACTGGTTGGTACAAAATGCAATGACATCACTGGTCACTCTCTTTGAAAGATAAGAGCGCCTACGTATATGCCACGATAAACATGATAGACAAAAAGAGATCTTACACACGGGGAAAACCCAAGGAGAAATTACAGCCACTTACAAGAGTCAATGGTCAAAGAACACCTGTTTGTAAAACAATCTTCAAGAACACCACAGGCCTGACCCACTGGTTTATTTGAAGTGTCTTCTTCGAAAAAACAACAACCAAGAGGTCCATCACGCCCATCATGAGAGAGCCAAGGATGACAAGTTGTTCCATAAAGAGGAATATTTTGACAAACTTTCGAAGATATCCTCCTGTCTACAGATGACAATCCAGAAAACGTCAGATCTGCATCAAGTATACATGGAGAACTTTGCAGAGAGAGTGAAAGCCACATTGCGCTATCAAGTGTTCTGCCAAAAGTTCAAGAAAAACAATTTGGGTTTACTTTCAACCAAGAAAGACCAGTGCGACATTTGTACAAAGTTCAAATCTGGAAACCTCACAGAAACAGAACACACAGCTCAAATATGAATATGAGGAAAGCTGCCGCTAGACCAGAGAAGGAGAAGGACAGGGAGGCTGCGTGTGTCCTTTGTATGGAGATCCAGTGCGTCCTTCTGGCCTCATCACTAAAGACTTCCACCTTATATAAAACAAAACTGGCTGTACTCAATGTTACGACTTAGGATCTTGCCACCAGAGACGCCAGATGATATGTCTGGTATGAAAGTGAAGTTGGTCTGGGCTTCAACAGTTTTCATCTTGTCTGACTCACTAACTGATATTGCAAGTGACTGACTTCAACCACTTCATCATCTGCAGTGATTGGCGCAACTACTAAAACAGAAAGTCACCCTGGTGAGTGCAATGGCCTCGCTGGCCAAAGAGCTTGACATCACAGTTGAGCAGAAATTCTCCCCAAGGGCCATACCCAAATGGAAGTGGATTCAGTCCATGGCACTATTGAGCGATCGCTAACAAACGCACTGATGTACATCTCAATGGACTACGTGAACATCATGCTCAAGGCCAGACGCATCCCCAGGCCTTATGAAGTTATGTACCTGGACCACAGCTTTTTCAAGGATTTCGCAAAGGTCGGAGAGCACTAAACAATCCGTCCAGGGAGAAAAGCAGGCGATCCTACTGTCACTGACTTGCAGGCATCAAAGTACACTCCAGTCTTTAAAATCCAGTACAATCTGAACTTTGATGATGGATGGCAGGCGCTGCAAGGACCAAGAAAGCTGAACACCATGTGTATGACGGTTACTGCTGGACAGATTGAAGATAACTGCCAACCAGTATAAACATCTACTTGAGTTGAAGGCCGTTGTACCACGATGCTACCACAATTACCATGAAACTTTGCCTCAGTAAGAAGTTTTGAAAGCGAACAAGCCAAATTCGATTATAGTAGAGTCTTTCAAAACAATGGTAACTTTTGTCGTATTGCCTTGTTGTAGCCATAGGACACAGAGTGAGACAGACATGCTCTTCTGTCGTCGAGAAAACTCAATAAAGTAGTAGTTGTCAAGCCGCGCACTTGGAAAAAGCTGGCGCATTCTTTGGAACTCACAAAGTCTTTTTGTATGATAATGATATATCATTATGTAACCAACTTTTCTCAAACCATTGCTGAGGTAGCAGAGCTTTTGTGTGGCTTTCTGCTTTCATTTCTTTCTTAGTATTACTTTTTCCCCAGGCCTTTGAATGGCCACCCAGTGCCAATAGTACCGTGTCGGACACGGTCATAGATTCTAAAGGCCTACTGCTGCTGCTGCTGCTACTACTGTTGTTTTTGTTGTTGTTGTAGTTGTTGTTGTAGTTGTTGCTGTAGCTGTTCTCCCTTACCCTTCCAACCTCCTGCTCTTCTATTTTAAATGTAATTAATATACCCATTGCTATGTTCTGCTTCTTCTACTTCTATTAAAGGTTAAACTTTGTGACTGCGGTTTTTGCCCGAATTGACTCCGTAGCACTGAAATGGCAACAGCTGATAGTATGTTGGTAGCAATAATATAGTCCTCCTCCTCTTCCTTTTTCTTCTTCTTCCTCCTCCTCCTCCTCCTCCTCCTCCTCCTCCTCCTCCTCCTCCTCCCCCTCCTCCTCAACCTCCTCCTTCTTCTTCCTCTTCCTCTTCCTCTTCCTCCTCTTCCTCTTCCTCTTCCTCTTCCTCTTCCTCTTCCTCTTCCTCTTCCTCTTCTTCTTTTTCTTCTTTTTCTTCTTTTTCTTCTTCTTCTTCTTCTTCTTCTTCTTCTTCTTCTTCTTCTTCTTCTTCTTCTTCTTCTTCTTCTTCTTCTTCTTCTTCTTCTTCTTCTTCTTCTACAAAAGATCTTGACGATTGAAGCAAGTGATCAAATACGTTACCGTCAAGTGTGGCTTGGCTGCACTCAACCAAACTCAAGACCAGCAGTGGCTTCCTGATAAAACCGGTCAACCCACAAAATTGAGGGTTGGTCGGTTTTATCAAGGAAAATTTGAGCGACATAACCGTCTAACCCACATAGTTTCATTAAAAGCAATTTTTAAAGGAAAAAAAGTTCTACAGATTTTCAGTAAAGTGTTTTTATAGGTGTTTAAAGCATTGATTTATCGTTAGACGCCTTTGTTTGGAAATAAAACAGTTTTTTCCTTCTCCTGTAAAATTTACCTCGCTGGGGTTAGCCGGTTTTATCACAAGGCCGACGTTATGCTCATACACATGCTCATTGTATACATAATAATATGTAAGGGAAGTCAGTTCAGGCAACAGATAAATTGATGCGGAGATAAGCTTCTATAATCACTCTGGGTGATCTTGTTACCTTGGATAAATCTTTAACCACTTCTGATTATTGAAACCTTGTAGAGTAGATTAAGTTCTGCCACTCGCGGACGCGTGCAATCACATGGGTTAGAATAGAAAATGATTAACATACAGCTGCTTAACCCATCACAACGCGTATAGTGTGGATTTATTGTTTCTGTACCAATAATAATTAACCAATGCTCCATTATGACAATAACGTGTGGTCGGTCTTTTACCAACTGTCATGTCTAATATTCAGAGGAGGTGGCTCGATAATCAAGAATAAATTTGAGGCTGTCATGCCTATTATTCTTGTAAAAATGCCAAAAAGAGGATTGAAACGTAGCCGATCAGGATCCTTAGATATTACCCAAGTTGGTGCGCAATGTACCAGTACTTCTTTGGGTGATTGAGCACATGATGTGACCCACTGGGAGATACGGTATGGCTTACGTGGGCTTTTACATGTTGGATCTCCCTGCGAAAAGCCCGGGGATCCTGGAAGGACAGCCTTGGTCGCTCTTTTGTACCCAGCATTCGTTTTGTACATTGTTCTGGTACTTGCTCCTACACAAACATGGTGTGCTGAATCCTCATACAAGCCACATGTTAATGACTGTTGTCTGCTCTCTACATAGTCACCAATTAAAAGTGGCCCCTTTTCAATTTTTTTTTGGCGTGCCTTTACTGATTGATAGGGTCGGTGACACAAAATAGTTCCTCCTCCTGTTGATCGCTGTCCGAGTAATACAAAAGTTCTAGTTTTAGTAAAAGTTTTACGGCACTTGCAAAACAATTAGGACATATAAGGTGCCGAAGATTAGGTGTTTTAAGAGAGTAACATAATATAAAATGACGAGAGATAGAGACAGGGGATAAGGACGACAGTTGTTTGATAGGAAAGAAGAAACAAACCCCACCAGAGCACCGGCCAACCACCCACTAACACAGAAACATACCGCCACAATAACGATAATTTAGTCAGGACAGTCGGTGGCTACCAATAACAGAAGAAGAGGGGGAAAGAACATATTGACTTACCACTGTAACTTGCCAACCACCTGTAAAGCTCAATATAATGTGTTAACCGTACCTGTAAGTTTGCTTTTGTTTTTTTGAATACGAGGGAATGTTTTGTTTTTTTGACTGTCAGTTTCTCAAATTGTTTTTGATGAGGGACAAACAAACAACTGAGGGAAAGTAAAGAAGTAGGACCTATGTGTGCATGTGTGTGTGTGTGTCTCTGTGTGTGTGTGTGTGTGTGTGTGTGTGTGTGTGTGTGTGTGAGAGAGAGAGAGAGAGAGAGA
>NW_004798038.1:275057-276340 GCF_000002075.1 Aplysia californica | reverse complement strand
AAAAATAGCCTACTTGAAATCTCTTCCATACGTAAAATGGTATTGTTCTCAGCATTTCCCGCTTCTCACACACATTTTGATTACGTATATGGCCTACGTCACAGCTCATCAGTGGCAATTTTTACTTGCAAAACTTGTTACAAGAAATCATTTTTATATTAAACACATTTTTTGCACTAATGGTTCTCAAAACATGCGTTCAATAAGCATAATGTCCCGATTAGAAAAACGTGACGGACTTGCTATTAAAAGCAATATTGCCCAAACTGAAAACATTAAAAAATCTGTACAAATCACCCACTTGGATTTTTTACTAGTATTTTTAAGGAATTTTCTAGAATACAGATAGCAGGTGTTTACAAAAACTGTTGATCTGTTAAGACAAATTGATACAAGTCATTATGAAAAAATTGGAGAACTTATGTTCGATAGTTGACAATAAGTCGCGTTACGAATTTTTGACCGCACTATAGATGCTTTTTTTCAGTGAGGAAATTATAACTAACCTCAATGAAAGCTCCAATATGTTTGAGATATGTGCGCTCCACTCCCCCCAAGACAGGTGGCTTATGAAAACCACAAACGGTAGAAAAGAATCTATTTGTCGAAGAAAAAAAATTAAACTAATTCTAAGAAATAAAATAGATCGAATCGCTGCTGTTCATTTTCTTATTTTGTTTCCTTTTTGGTACAGACCTATCATTGTGCTTAGGCTAGTGGTTAGGCACTCGGTCTCGCAACCGTAAGGTCGTGGGTTCGAATCCCGTCAGGGTCCCGACGTTGTGTCCTTGAGAAAGGCACTTTACACAAATTTTCCTCACTTCACCCAGGTGGGAATGGGTACCCGGCTACAGACAGCGAAAGATCCTGTCAGTTTGTTAGTGTTTGAGCGCTTAATCAGCTGCTTGCTCTGTATGCTTCCCGGGAAACTGAGAATGTTTCTGAGTGTTCTAAGGTCTGCTGGGGTAATAATAGTGTAAAGCTCATAGAGCCTGCTGTTTAGTGGGGATATGCGCTGTAGAAATGCTCTTTATTTATTATTATTAATATTACTGGCTTACATTCTGATAGTTGGTGAGGTCAACAAAGCCGATCGCCCGACTCGTCGCGATTGACACGACCCGACCGAGCCCGACCCGACCCCATTTGCAATGGGCAGGTATTGGTCTACTGGACCAATAATCGTAAGATTGCGGGTTCGGGGTTCCAGCCTCAGCCCTGTACGACGTTGTGTCCTTGGGAAAGACATTTCCCACGACTTTCCCATTTAGCTCGGTCCTTTC
>NW_004798038.1:273225-274046 GCF_000002075.1 Aplysia californica | reverse complement strand
ATCCAAATATATGCTCCAACATCAGAGCACGACAACGAGGAAATTGAGACTTTTTATGAAGACCTTGATAAGGCAATGAAACAGTTAAAATCACAAGATGTAAAGATAGTCATGGGAGACTTTAATGCCAAGTAGGAAGTACACGTATAGAAGATATAGTTGGGCCATGGGGACTGGGTAGAGAGAATGAACGCGGGGAGCGACTGTTAGAATGGTGTAGAGAAAATCATGTTATGATATCAAACACCTCGTATAAAAATCCCTCAAGAAGAAGATACACTTGGAAGAGTCCTGGCGATAGAAGTAGAAATCAGATAGTCTTCATACTTATTCAGAAACGTTTCAGAAATACAATTACATCATCTAAATCACTGCCAGGAGCAGACTATGATAGTGACCATGTACCAGTCATGTGTAAAATGCAGATAAGACCGAAGAAACTTAAAAAGTCAAAGTACCAACCGAAATGTGACATAGGTCTTTTAAAGACGAATCAAGAACTGAAAGAACGTTTCACCATAGATCTAAGCAATAAATTTCAAGCTTTAGAAAACATTACTAAATCGGAAGAGCTATGGAGGAAAATGAAAGACTCAATAATTGAAACTGTAGAAGAAAATATCCCCCCGAAAGCTAAAAAAGCTAATAAAAAATGGATGGCCCAGGACATAATTATTAAAACTAATAGAAGAGAGAAGAAACGCAAAATCAAATGTGGAGACATCTTATACAGGGAAATAAAGAAAAAAAAAATGCAACGAAGCAAAAGAAACATGGATAAATGATCAGTGTCAACAAATAGAGAAGAACCAAAACAAAGA
>NW_004798038.1:270480-271708 GCF_000002075.1 Aplysia californica | reverse complement strand
CTTTAAAAAAAAACATTAAAAAAAATCAATAACAAAACGAAACAAAAATACATTTAAAAAATTGTTAGATCGAGGTTATTATCGTTCCCTTTCAGGAAGAAATTGGTAGGATGCTACATCATCCCAATTTCCCAATTTTGTGGTACCGAGACGTGGACTTTAACAAATACAGAAGAAAACAGAACAATAATTATTATGCGTTTGAGATGTGGTGCTACCACAGAAAGTCCAGAATTTGCTGGAAAGTGAACAAGACAAACGATGAGGTGCCAGGTTTTCCACACCAGACAAACCAAGCTGAACAAAATGGAAAGTGCAAAAAGGGCAGTACTTTCGTCATACAGAACGCCGCCGTTATGAAAGAAATGTGAAGGAAGCTGACAACATGAGTTATTTCTCGGATTCAAGCCTTATGGGAATAGATACATCACGCTTATAAGTGAAGTCTTTTACAATTTATAAGTATGAAATAATAAAATGCATGTTACAGTTAAAGAATATGGCATGAAAAGAAAACCTACAAATTTGACCCTAGTGTCAATTTTTGGCTAATATCTCCTTTTTGTGGATTGTGAGAAGTAACTCATTTTGCCATCATGCCTCACAAATGCTTGGAGGACAAATGTGGGGCAAAAGTACTAGATCTAAAGGAAAAAAACAACAAACTACGAGGACCGACAACACCAAAGCATGGCGTGGCCTAATTATGACAGTGTGTATAATGGCAGTCTGCGACTGTAAGCAACAGCGGGTCATTCCACGTCAACGTCTGAGCTACAGATGACTTCTGAAGGTGTCCTGGAAATATTTCCTTTTATTTCTCTTCTTCTTTAAATGCTGGTGTAATTTTTTAACACACATCGACACAATTTCGATCATATAGGAGGCAGGCTTTCTACTCTACCTGTCTATAAGCTAACTTAGACTGAGAGGGATACAACATCTCGGCGGGCTGATCTGTAACAAAGAAAGATACAGATATAAGGTCATTTTTACCATCATCTGTTAAAATGCTTCCATCTTAACCATCTTGTTTAGTGTACTTACGACCTTAGAGCATGCATCAAAATAACATTGAGTGTGTATCTAGGCTACGATTATTATTGTTTATATTGCTGCTCATTTATATTATGCGTGTGATTGTACGCCTCCTTGTGTGTGCATGTGTGTGCACGTGTGTACGTGTGTGCTTGTGTGTGTGTGTGTGTGTGTGTGTGTGTGTGTGTTT
>NW_004798038.1:269186-270380 GCF_000002075.1 Aplysia californica | reverse complement strand
TATATGTGTGTGTGTGTGTGTGTGTGTGTGTGTGTGTGTGCGTGTGTGTGTGTGTGTACTCGTAATGGAACACCAAACCAATGTGCCAGGATCTGGACAATAAAGATGTATCTTATCTTATCTTATAATCGATTGATACATTAATTACATTTCTCTCCACCTGGGAATCGAACCTGGGTCTCCTGTGTGCAACAGCGTAGCACCTAACCACAACTACTGTTCTAAAGGCACCGGCATTCATTCCTCTTCTCAGATGCTCTAAATCAAAGAAAGAACCAAAAGACACCCCCCCCCCACCCTTCTTTCCAAGATCCCAAGACATGTGGTCATCTTTGACAGGTTTACCACTTGGATAGGTGTCTATAATAACGTAGATAAAGTTAGCTAAGCCCCCCTGCCCCCTTTTGACGAAAGGAATAATCGCTGCATTAACATCAATTGAAAGACATTGGCCTATTAAAATTACTCTTTTCTGGAGTGGTGTTATCTTGAGAGATGCTATAACAATTAGACGGTCTAGATCAATACCCTTAAAGCAAAATGCGCCTAGCAAAATATCACGTCCTGCACTTCCGTTGTGAAGGACAGCTACGCAGATTTTTTTCGTTTCTCAGTGGAATAATCACAAAGGCCAAGAAAAGGACGGGCACTTTCGTCAAATATATTTGTCAAAATTCAGGAAATTTATGGCTAAATAAAAAATCGGGCTAAGTCATGGAGACCTATCTATCTTTTCGCAGGTACTTGAGAACTTTCAACTCTGTAGCTGTCGTAGTTTTCTTGGAAAAACGACTTGAGTTTCCAAGTTGCCAAATATAAAATTGATGCAAGAGGTGAAGTGTGGAATGGTCATTTGTAATGTGTATACCTGATTGTTTTTGGACGGGTTAATCTTTGGTGCAGGTTCGAGTGTAAGGCCTAACTTTTTTTCCCTTGTCTTTCCTAGTCACTCATCTGCACATTGCGTCAATTTCTCTAAGAATATACGATATTCTTTGTCTAACACTGTCTCGTTTGCCTTAATTTTTGTCTGTGAAAGCAAAATGTTCAAGGCAATTTACGAAGTAGATAATTTAAGTGTACGTGAGAATGCATACTAATGTATCGTCTCTTCTCACTAGTGACTATTTCACACTGGCTGGATTCCAGTCTAGCAAACACAGTCAGGTCGTTCAACCTATACGCCATTCTAAC
>NW_004798038.1:264526-266959 GCF_000002075.1 Aplysia californica | reverse complement strand
TCTCAAAAACGTTAATTAAAGGCACACAAAATGTAATTTTCAGTTACCACGGACTCTTAAGCTAAGGAAATAACTAATCTTTGGCGGCCATGTGTGGCCATTTTCTCACTAATTTTACCTCTGAAAACAGGTGACCCCCACCTCCTTCATTCGTAAATATCTCGACTTGTATTTAAGATAAATGGATATTTTTCTCATCCGAATAAAGACAAGTGAACAAGCTATAAGATGATACTAATAACTCTACATGCCCAAAAATTGACGAGAGCCTGATTCCACAACGCTGGCTCACATAATTTGTGAAAACTGCTGTCAAGGAACTGAGAGCAAAGATGACTTTAGGTATGATGATGGTGGTGGTGGTGGTGGTGGTGATTTATGTCATGAGAGGCTAGCTAGTTACAACCTGTGTCTGGGAGACTTCTTCAACATTGACCGTGTCTTGTGCTGCGGGCTAGGGAGCCACAAAGAGTAGCTTAAAGTATGTTCGTCTGTTGTCAAGATAGAGAGAGGTTTATTTGTGTTGCGAGCAAGAGACTCACAAGGGGGAGCTGAAAGTCTGATCGTCTGTCAGTTGTCTTGATAGGGAGAGGTTTATTTGTGTTGCGAGCTAGAGAGTCGCTAGGATGAGCTTTAAGTCTGATCGTCTGTCAGTTGCCTTGATATGGAGAGGTTTATTTGTTTTGCGAGCAAGAGAGTATCCAGGAGGAGCTTAAAGTTTGATCGTCAGTTGCCATGATAGGGAGAGGTTTATTTGTGTTGCGAGCAAGAAAGTCGCTAGGATGAGCTTAAAGTCTGATCGTCTGTCAGTTGCCTTGATATGGAGATGTTTATTTGTTTTGCGAGCAAGAGAGTATCCAGGAGGAGCTTAAAGTTTGATCGTCAGTTGCCATGGTAGGGAGAGGTTTATTTGTGTTGGGAGCTAGAGAGTCGCCAGGATGAGCTTAAAGTCTGACCGTCTGTCATTTGCTGTGTCCCGACTCGATGGACTCAGGCGCTCGTCAAATTAGAGACCTTTGCATTTATTGTCATAATATTATTATTAAAGCTTGTTCATTTTTCTCGATTTTTGATGAAAAAAAGATTCACATCTAACTTGAATAGAATTCGAGATTTTTCTTGTGAAGGAGATAGGGGTCGCCAAACTTTAGTGACTTCCGAAGCTTGAGTGTCGTATGGAACTGTAGTTTTATTTTTTGTTTGCATTTGATCACATAAAAAAAATAAAAAAGTAAAATCCACAACATTTTTAGAGACATTAACTTGATTAGGTATAAAATTTTAAAGGGGTAAAATTTCCCTAACGGTTTTTATATGATAACAATGTCATTATTTGACGAGAGTCTGATTTCACAACGATGCCACACTGTTTTCAGCGTGTTTGCTCCAGATCTCTGAATGTTAGTCGACACCATGACCACTTTAATTGCTATTTTATTATCCATTTAATATCTGGTAACTCGTCTACAGGGATGTCATGCAAAGTAACGCGTGCATTCAGAAAATAATGATAAATAAGTTAGAATAGTTTGACAAGGTGTAGACGAACGTGAATAAGCTTTAGTTCCTCTCCGCCAACAGACAGTTACGTGAGTATTGACACATTATTAAAAACTAGAACTGTTTTGACACTATGTTGATAAATGGGTACAGAAAACAGTGCAACGTTACGTGGGCATTGACAAATAATACATAACAAAACTAAATTATTATTTTAAGGGATAGGGGGGGGGGTCCGCCTTCACCCCTTATTAGAGGATCAACGTTTACCAAATTTCCCATTTATTACAAGCATAGTCTTGAGTCTTAAAATTTAAAATCCGAAATCAAATTAAAGAAAATGTTTCGTTTCCATGGCTACAGCTGCCATATTGGATTTTATTGGTATGTCTTACGTAATGAATACCACATTTATTTTTCATGGAAATATAATTTTTCTTTCGCGCAAGTTACCAAACATGAGATCTACAGGTCTGCCCGTTCAATTTTTCCTCAACAAATGAGAAAATGTTTCATGCTTCATTTCTTGAGAGAGTATTCAAGTTTTCAAAAAGAATCCGTGCTAATCAACACTCCAGACACCACCAATAAACATCTACTCTAATTATCAGAAATTCAAAAACCGTATTTTTGTATTACATCTTTCCTTCATTCTGTGGAAATTTCATGAAGATTGGATGGAGAATGGTGGAGTTATTTTAAAAAGTATATAAAAAAACTGTGTTTTGAGAAAACGGGCGAAAATAAAAATAAAAAACTGACTTTATGAGGAAATGGGGGTGACAAACATGGCGGATAGGGGAAGGAATGAGGAATGAGGCTTGAGGCTTGAGGGGGTTGTAATACAATGGAATAGTTGTAACAGAGGCTGAACAAGCTAAACAATGCCTACTACTCAGATTCCTTATTATTGAGCTGAATCGTGACTTTTGG
>NW_004798038.1:260769-261545 GCF_000002075.1 Aplysia californica | reverse complement strand
AGCTTCAAAACAGACTGCAGCGCCATCTGAAGCAAAGAGCGAACTTCCTGCGGACACTTTTTTGGCTGAGTGGCCCATCTTGTTATTTACTATCTTTGGTACAAATAGCAAATCCAAATGTAACACAATAGCAAGTTCGAATGTCACAAGCAAAAGCAAATATCCTTCACAAAGGTTATTCAGCTTGAAAAAGCATTTTAATGTGCTCAAACTGAGTTGACGACAACCATAAGCAGTTTAATTTTAAGGTGAATTGATCACTATTAAAAAACCCAGAGGACTGAAGCAACTAGACATCAATATGCAGCATGGCTGATGCAGAATATTTAACGGTATGAATTTGCCTTTATTGAGGAAGCGGGTAGCAAGCCTTTGACGAATAAAAACCGATGAAGAGCACGGAGTGGTTAATGCTTTGCTCGAGTAATGCAGGGTCGATGGGTATCCAACCGCACGATGCCATAAGGGCCTAATTTGCTTTCAGTCACGACTTTCAAGTAGAAGGAATTGCAACATTCGTTTGAACCCACCCCTCTAAGAAACTGGTCCTACAATCCCCTCAACAAAGTATGCTTTGTATGTAACAACGCTCGTACACAAAGGCAGGCTTTAAAGGGCAACTCATCAATAGATTGGGAAAGAAATATCTACCCCCCTACACACCTTTTCTTAACATCTACGAGAACGCTTGTGAAATACGATTTGAAACCGTCGCTCGGTGAAGCAAAAGACCAAATGCTCACTCAGCTGACTCATCAACAAAGGATGGTCACACT
>NW_004798038.1:258618-259754 GCF_000002075.1 Aplysia californica | reverse complement strand
CCCCCCCTAGATCTATATATAGAACCACCTACCGCCAGTGTATGCCTCAACAGCACAAAGTCTGCTTCGACTATCAAGGCACCCAGGAGATAACAATACACAAGAGAATAACAAACATACAAAAGAAGTAGAGGAAAAATGATGCCGAAAGAAAAAGCAGCAGTTCCCCCAATGTAAATGTTGTTCTGGCACAGTATGAGCATGACATTGATAAATCAGCCAATTTACAATTCTAGTGTGCTTAAGAACATGTTAATATCGCCCCTTTGGGAATGGCCTAAATACATTTACAGTCAGTAGCACTTCCCTGGGTTGGGGGAGGGGGATGGGTTCCTAGTCTATCATGGGAAGTGGAGGCAGCCTCTCTCACATGCGTTCATACATGGAAAGTGGAGGCAGCTTGTCTCCAAAACCTGTGCCAATGTCTGTGACGTGTGAGATAGTTCTTGGCTGTGCTGCCAGAAAATGTGCGTTCTTTCTATAAGTGTACTTTGTTTTTACAGCCTCATTGAAACAATTTAGATCCTTTAGGAAGGGGATTTACGACCGTGTCTACTAGGGCCACCTTGGGATGAAAAGGATACAATATACCAGCAGAAAGACTGAGATACTCGATATTACATGTAGTTTTCTCTCTACTCGGGAATCGTACTCGTTTTTTAGTTTTAGTAAGAGTTTTACGGCACTTGCAACACAATAAGGTCATATAAGTGCCGAAGATTAGAAGTGTTACAAGAGAGTAACAAACACAAAAAAGTAGGAGGGGAGATAGAGATGATAGATTTTTTTATAGGAAAGAAGGAGCAAACCACACCAGGGCACCCGCCAACCACCCACATCGAACTCGGGTCTCCTGTGTGTGACAGAAACGTGTCTAACTCTAACTACTATACCACAGACGCTGGCGACGTGGGTTTGATTCCCAAACAGAGATGTTGCTTTTTGATGTTCTCAGTATGTCTGTTAGAGTGCTTTATTTCGGAACCAAAAATCGCCCTTGCTGTATTTTAAAATAAAGAAAATAGATTCATTCTTTCTGGGCTTGACCATTGGAACCAAGTTCTTGTACGTTTCTTTTTACCCAAACAACAGTTATCATCTAAGACATTGTCACTTCACTTCCTCGGATGCGGCTC
>NW_004798038.1:255447-257453 GCF_000002075.1 Aplysia californica | reverse complement strand
CGGCGTGTGAAATTGTACGTGGCCGCTGCGTTTCTTCGCTCTGCAAGCGGCAAGGGTTCGAAGTAATTGCTCGGCAAGACGCTCTGCGAGATGCTCGCCGTCCTAAATTAATGCTCGGCGAACGTCTCCCCGGGTGCTCGCCTATTCAATAATGTCAACAATCATGGCCAGATGCTCGTCACGATTAAACCCGAACTTGGCATTATCTTATCGGGAATTGCTCGTCGACTCTACTCCTGTATGTGTGAACACCGCATTGCATCATACTACTTAGAAAACGATGTTGTAACTTTCATTTTTACGACCCTGGCGTAAAAACGTGACTTATTTGCTGCCTCTAAAGTATTATCTAAATCCAGTCGTCCATAGTCTTTTTTATCATCATGCAATAAGAACCCCCCAGCCCCACCCTTTCCCCCTAGGACATACCTAAACAATTAGACTTCAACATAAAAAAACGAGTTTCAGCTTCGAATCTAGCGCCCCCGAATTAGTAAAAATTAACTGGTTTTAATCTGGAAGCAAACTCCTAGAAGATCAGTGTGATGTTATGTAGACATGGAGGAAGGCTTTACTTTAAACACCGGTCCAGGGTATTTTGAACTTCTGTAATTAGTTTAGCGGCAAGAATTTCACACAAAGGAACTAACAGAAGGTATCAAAGGCAGATTTTTCTCAACATCCCATTACCAAATTTTGAATCTGTTTGGAAAAAGATGCTCAAGATGTATATATTTATTTATTTGAATCTGCCATCTGTACTTGTTAAATACCCTGAAGTGTTATCTCTGACTCAGAGGTTGACATGTAATCACCCTCCACCCTTCACTGTCCCGAACTACCATTGCATATTCTGCTACGCCCTGTCCATGTTTTAAAGTCATCCATCCATGTTACTCTTTGTTTTCCCTTGGCTCTCCTGCCCCACATACTTCCTACAAGCAGCGTTTTCGCAATGGTCTTGTGTTGTTTTAAGAGACCGTCTATAACCTTGTCTTTTTCAGTGTACAAAGACGATCAGCAGTATGCCGGACTCTGCTAGTTTCAACGTGGACAAAGTGTTGACTGCCCTGGGCTCGCTGGGCAAGTACCAGATACTGCTGGTCCTTCTCGCCTGTTTGGGGGAGCCGCCGGCTTGTTATCAACTCTTGGGGAATGTTTTCATCGGTATAAATGTCTTCTCAGTACCTTAGTTATGTGCAACACACGTACACACGCGTGCACACACACATACACACACATTCCTACATACACACATTCCTACACACACACATACACACATACATACACACATACACACACATACACACATACATACACACACATATACACACACATACACATACACACACATACACACATACACGCAGGCACATACACACACATACACGCAGGCACATACACAAAATAGAGACATATGGACAAATAGATCGATTGATCATTGGTCGATAGATAGACAAATAGATAGCCAGATAGATAGATAGATATATGTAGAAAGATAGATAGATAGATAGATAGATTGATAGACAGATAGATAAATAGATAGATAGATAGATAGATTGATAGACAGATAGATAAATAGACAGATAGATAGATATAAATGTCGAAGGAGAGAGAGAGAGAGACGAGGTGAGACATAAAGAGAGGCAAAAATAGATATCGACACTGAGAAACAGACAAACAGATAGAGTGACGAGCAGAGAAAAAGATAGAGAAAGTGAAGAATTCGATTATGTCCCTGTTTACTCACATGTGCACACACATACACACACACGCACACACACACACACCCTCTCCCCCAAGGCACACACACACACACACACACACAAACACACACACACACACACACACAGATACGTACACAACCTTCCCCCCTTTCACCAAACACACACACACACAAATACACACACATACACACACACACTCGCACATACACACACACACTATCGTCCACTCGTTCTAGGGTTGGAGGTCCCCCACCAATGCGCCCCCCTAGACACACACAC
>NW_004798038.1:252432-255226 GCF_000002075.1 Aplysia californica | reverse complement strand
CACACAAATACACTATCGTCCACTCATTCCAGGCATGGAGGTCCCCCACCAATGCGCCCCCATAGAGAACGTGACCAGCCACGTCGAAGACTTTGACCAACTGTACAACGCCAGTCTGGAGTACAGGCAGTGTGACGTCATTGTCCAGGCCAACGGTACCGTCTACCAGAAACTGTCCTGTCTCTCCGGAAACAGATACGAGCTGCCCAGAGATCACAGCGTCATATCACAGGTTATTTTTTTGTAGTTTAGTTTTTGTAGCAGTTTTACGTTACTTGCTGCACATTTAGGTCACATAAGTCGTTACCTTAGGATTACGAAAGTTATCAATCTGATATTTTTCGCCGTTTTGAATCACTAGGACCATGAGGTCAGAAACCAAATTATGTTCTATCTGCTGTATCAAAACCGTGAGATTATTTGCAGTCGTCATCAAGTCATTGAAAGAACCGTATTCGAAAAAGCTTGACATATTGTAAATCTCCTAAATTGTCTACTTTGAATTTCTCAAAACTTGGTACATAGCAGGAAGGTTTAGATTGAGCTCTAAAGTAAAGCTTGGTCTACCATCATTTCTGGTTGTTGTTGTTTATTTTTGCTGGCATAAACACATTTAAAGTACAAACGTAGCCTGTGATCAGGAGTTCTAAATCACTTCTTCTTTATGTTTATTGTTTACTTGGTTTAGAAGTTTCAGGTTCGAGTGTACGAGACGACGATTCTCAGTTGGTACCTACCCGAAGAAGTCGTCACAGAGTTTTATACAATCTGCAATTTGCTGCTGACATACAAGGATGCCAATTATATCGGAAGCTACATTTTGTGGAATTTTCCAGGTGTATTCAATCTTGACCCTCTAACAGCTTTATCCATTGCATGACAGTCTGTTCAAATACACGCACAAATTCGACTTTGGTACGTATAAACAGTGTAATGTTACCCTCTGTGGTTAAAAAAATCTAACGAAAGTATTGTGTCCTTAAGTTAAAGAAGAACTATCACTTGAATTCCCCCCTCTTCGTTTTTTGGTAGTGTTTTCCCTTGTAAAACTCAACCAATTATTTTCCTGCTTCTTTTAATACGTTTTATTTATGCTAGAGATAAACACTCGGAAATGTCTTTAATGTGCCTTGCTTCTTGTAGACTTTCCAACTGTGTTTTTCCACCTCCTCCCTCCCAGTTTGACTTGGTCTGTGAGAAATCGTCACTGTTCAGCCTCACTCAGACGCTTGTGTTTGCCGGTCAAGGAGTGGGGTCCCTCATAGGGCCTATCATCAGTGACAGGTGAAGTAGAAATTCTGAGACACACCAGTCAGATTTGAACAGCGAAGTAGATGATTCTTACTGTGCGCTAGACATAATGTGTATCACGGTGTGGTGGAAATAGGCGCTCGTCAAATAATTATTTTGGCAAATGCAGTTTTTGATATCATCTAAACGCTTGTTCATTTGCCTTGCTTTTGTTGAAAGAAATACCTATCTGTCTAGAATAGACGTCGGGTTTTTGTGATTGAATGAGGTGAGGGTCGCTTTGGTTCTAGTTGTATAAATTAAATAGTGAGAAGTGAGCTGCCAATGTATTGAGACTACTGTGAGATGCATCAATCTGATTAGAACAACGAAGTAGATATTTCACAGTATGCACAATGCTTGTTTCGATTAAAGAGAAACTGATCGACAGTATGACAGACAATATGTGCAAGGATGAAACAAAGCAGGCATCAAGAAAAAATAAATGTAAAGAAAAAGAAGAACCTACTGCTGGTGCGCTACAACTATCCACTGACGTCAATCATTTTGTTGAAAGTCTGTTTGAAGAACAATTTCCGTTTTTATCATTCACGTGTTCAACATGTGTTGCCTTCGTGCATGCAGCAGCACGGGGTTACTTTTTCGATTCCCATTTACGTTCATGGGCTTGTTTTATACAGAGCAAATTGCTAAAACGTATAGAGAAACATTACTTTTCTCAGACTAGATTATAGACCGAAGTTTTTGAGAATGAAACGAAGAATAAGGCTTTGCAAAAGGTTCTCCAAAATGGTGTCAAGAATCATATGTTATGGTGTCAAGAATCATATGTTATGGTGTAAAGAATCATATGTTATGGTGTCAAGAATCATATGTTATGGTGTCAAGAGTCATATGTTATGGTGTCAAGAGTCATATGTTATGGTGTCAAGAATCATATGTTATGGTGTCAAGAATCATATGTTATGGTGTCAAGAGTCATATGTTATGGTGTCAAGAGTCATATGTAATGGTGTCAAGAATCATATGTTATGGTTATTGGAAGGCAAGAAGTGTCCAAAAAATTCCGAGAATTAATCAATAACAAAGTGGTATTCTCACACTGACTATTTATTTAATGTCATTTACCGTTCCCCCCCCCCCCTTCTTCTTTTCAGATATGGCAGAAAAGTAGCTATTGTCTCTGCCAATGTGGGACTATTAGTGGTGGGAATCTCAATCGCATTTTCCCCTGGGTATATCGTGTTTGCTGTCTTCAAGTTTTTGGCTGGGGTCTTCCAACAAGTGAGTTCTCGGGGCTAGTTATTGAAGACAGATACCTATTTCTGGGCCGAGAGCATGAGTAGTTTAGAGGCGGAATGTTGTTTCTGTTGTTGTTGTTGTTGTTGTTGTTGTTGTTGTTGTTGCCTCTGCTATAGTTGTTGTTGTTGTTGTTGTTGTTGTTGTTGTTGTTGTTGTTGCCCTTGCCATATAACCACACACATACACACACACACACATACAGACACACACACACACATACACACACACAGACACACACACA
>NW_004798038.1:249548-251359 GCF_000002075.1 Aplysia californica | reverse complement strand
ATACACACACACACACACACACAGACACACAGACACACACACACACACACACACACACACATTATATTGTATTATATATCATAGACCCAATCCTATTATACGGGTACGAAGCATGGACGATCAATAGACTGCTGGAAAGAAGAATTGAGTTTTAGTTTTTATTTCATAAGACGCATGCTGCGCATCCCATGGACAGCTAGAAAAAATAAATGAAGGAGTCTTGCTCGAAGCAAATTGCAGACGACAGCTTATGACGAATATACGAAAGCGACAGGTACATTTCTGCGGACACGCAATTCGGAAAGGAGCATTGGATAATACTGCAACAACAAGTTAGTTTGGAGGAAAGAGAGGCAGAGGCAGACAGAGGGAAAAGAAACTGGACAAGTTAACAACATAGCTGGGAACATCAAGAACAACAGACACCATTGCTGCAACGCAGGACAGAGGGAAATGGAGGTCCATGATCGCTCAAGCCAGTCGGCAAATGTATATTCTTAGCATTTTTAACTTCACAAATTATATAAGAAAGTAACTAAAAAACTACACATCCAATTACTTTGAAAATTTTACACACGCCACGCAAGCTCTTTGTCGTTCGTGAACGGTACTTATTAGAGGGTGCA
This sequence comes from Aplysia californica, assembly GCF_000002075.1. Taxonomy (NCBI): domain Eukaryota; kingdom Metazoa; phylum Mollusca; class Gastropoda; order Aplysiida; family Aplysiidae; genus Aplysia; species Aplysia californica. The sequence goes on along the minus strand of NW_004798038.1, from coordinate 250,733 downwards.
GTGGTCTACTGTTATGTCTGACGATGTTATTGACACGGTTTTGCTATTTTGTCAAATACTGCGAAAATATGTGGGTAACTTTGAAAACAAAAACTACACATGCAAAATTGGACTCCTTCGAAATTTATTCGCCATATAAAAACGCGGCTTCTCTTTTTCGATTCACCATGCTTTAGCTGAATGAATCAGAGAGATATCACATCATTGAAATGCTTCATGTTTTCACTCCGCTTTCGTTAGTCGCGAGAAGGTTCAAAACGAACAGACACACTGTGTATGCCACGCGGGATCACATGGAAACGATAGACTCCTAAAAGGACAGACCAGAGCGAGTAGGACGCAGAAAGACAAAAGGGAGGGTGGATGCATTCATCCTAACGCAACGCTTGAAAAAGTAATTTAAAAAGCTGACAAAGTACCACGATGAGTCGAAAAGACTTAGAAATGACAGTCCAATCTTTGTCATGACTGTTCTTCTTCGTTTGAAAGATAGGAACCTTCATCCCAAAGGGACTGCAGTCCCATCCTATCCAGCACATACTTTATTGGGCACAGCGTCGCGTGTGATGGTCAAGGCTATATCAAACAAGTTCTCGAGCCCAATGTACTTTTATTTCAAAATCAAGCCCAAGGACAAGTGTTCATGCATGATAATGCACCTGCTCATACTCATAAAGCTGCTGTGGCCAATCAATTTCTCACAACTAACAACATTCCTCTCCCGCTCCCATGACTAGTGCATTCACCTAATTTCATTTCATATCCGATTGAACGCTTGAGGGACATTTTAGATCGTGCAATGTGTGCCACACCACACCACCACTCTGCCCCTTGCTCAGTTAGAACAAGCCTTTATTGAAAAGCGGAATATTATCCCTCAATAGACAATATCTCGATTCATCCCGTCCATGCGTCAACGATATAAAGAAGGGCCAACTCCAGATGTCATCACTCGTCATTGGAAGCTGTCACTTTTCATTTAGACCCCTGGTAACTATAAGTTCAAATTTAAAGATTAAAAACATTCTTAACGTTGCATTCCACGTCTTTCCCTTGCTGTAAAATGAATGCACTGTCTTATCTGAAATTTTCAGACAGATTCGATAAGTATTAATCTAGAATAGATAGATAGATAGATAGATAAATAGATAGATAGATAGATAGATAGATAGATAGATAGATAGA
>NW_004798038.1:243678-244849 GCF_000002075.1 Aplysia californica | reverse complement strand
CCACCCCCAGAGAGAGAAGGTGATGTCTTTGTTCAATAATTATCTCTCCACCCCTAGAAAGAGAAGGTGATGTCTTTGTTCAATAATTATCTCTCCACCCCCAGAGAGAGAAGGTGATGTCTTTGTTCAATAATTATCTCTCCACCCCTAGAAAGAGAAGGTGATGTCTTTGTTCAATAATTATCTCTCCACCCCCAGAGAGAGAAGGTGATGTCTTTGTTCAATAATTATCTCTGCACCCCCAGAGAGAGAAGGTGATGTCTTTGACAGCCTCACCCTGGTGGCCACCTTGTACGCCATGATCGGCGGCAGTGGGAGTTTCTTCAGCGTCTTTTTCTACCTGCCAGAGTTTGTCCCCACCAACGTCAGGTACCTCATTAGTTCCTTTGACATAAGCTTATTCTTAGTGTAGTTTTAGTAAAGGTTTTACGGCGCTCCCAGCTGCATAAGGTCATAAGAGCGCCAGAAGATTAGAGGTGTTACAAGAGAGTAACAAAACATAAAAAAGAAAAACGGGAAATGAAGACGATAGATGTTTGGTAGGAAAGAAGAAGCAGACGACGCCAGAGCACCCGCCTACCACTCACGCTTATTCGTAGAGTTTTCCCGCATCCGATCTGGAGATTCAGGATTGCCTTGTTAGTGAGACAGCTTCCTGGGCCTTCGACATATTGTGGTAAGGCCGTGGCCAGTTCCTTTCCTCGCCGCCTTTACTTCCTCAACTCGAAGTCAGGTACCCATTACTGCTGGGTCGGCAGGAAGGGGTGGAAAAAATCTGTGTCTGAAACGAGGCTCGAACCTGGGACTTTCCGCTAAGGAACGTACTAACCGATCCGCCACCGCAGCTAACAGTTTCGATGATACAGCACTGGTGCTGGTTTTGTTAATGATAAATTTTGGACCACGTACTACTGAGGAAGACTCCATTTTGTCCATTGTCTTTTTCTAAATTTTTGAGAGCTTGGCTCTGTATTTGAAGGTAGTTTGGTTGTTTATATTCCTAATACGAAAAATTAAGCGAACTTGTTATATTTGATGATGATGATGATGTGTGTGTGTGTGTGTGTGTGTGTGTGTGTGTGTGTGTAAGTAAGTGTGTGTGTGTGTGTGTGCGTGTACGTGTGTGTGTGTGCGTGTGTGTGTGTGTACGTGTGTGCGTGTACGTGTGTGT
>NW_004798038.1:237416-241824 GCF_000002075.1 Aplysia californica | reverse complement strand
TGCAACTGAAAAATTTACATTTATTGTACTTTTAATTAACGTTTTTCAGAAAAATCCACACAGAAATGAGTTCTTTTATGGGCATGACAGATGCTGAACAAAAAGAAAAAGAAATTGTTAAAAATTCACAAACCTGCAGAAAAATGCAAGTTTCTTCATTTTGATTCCACCACCCTGCCTCACAAATGTATTCCGCAAAGCCCCGCTCAACAGCAAGCTCTATGCGCTTCACAATCAATACTATTACCCAAGCAGACCTGAGAGCATTCCTGAAACAACCTCAACTTTCTGGGAAGCATACAGTGAAAGCAGCCTTTAATAGGCGCTGAAACACTCACATATTAAATTAGCAAGACCTTTCCCTGTCTATCGCCAGATACTCATTCCCACCTGGGTGAAGTGAGGAAAATTCGTGTAAAGTGCTTTTCCCCAAGGACACAACGTCTGGCCCACGGCTTGAGCCCCCGAACCCGCAATCTTACGATTACGAGTCCTGTAGCCTAATCACTAGGCCACCGACCCTTTCATTCTTTGACCTCTTTAGACCTTTTTAGTGTTAGCCTATTCTTTCAGGCCAAGACAAGTTACGAGAGGACCTAAGTAGGTAGACAGTGCTGTGGCAGGTATGTCGGGGTCTTCGTAATCAGGTTGTATGTGGAAGTTGGAAAAGAAAGATATAGACTTAATTTTTTTTTTTTAACAGTAGCGATTAGTATGCCACTCCTACAGAGACAGACGGGGTTAGATGGCGAGGAAAAGAGATAGTAACTCGAATTTAATTAATTATTTCCCGAAGCATTTTCACGATTTCCGTTGATTCCTATTGTTCCAGATGGCCGTCGCCGTGTGGCTGCCTGGTCTGTTGATCGGGGTGTGCGCCACTGTGGTCGCCTTTTCCTGCACAGCTCTGCCTGAGACAAGGAACAAAGAGCTTCCGCAGACGCTGGAGGAGCTGCAGGCCTGGTACGACCAGAGACCGCGCCACGAGGAGTCCGAAACTGTTGGCAAGGGACATGGGGACGAGAAAGAACATGACGTACTTTTGTGACAAAATCGTTAGTGGCTGCGTCTTTGCTGGTGCCAGTTTGAATCCCGGCCTGGGTATCAACCCTCTCTGGTTGAGAACAGAAAAGAAGAAGACATGTTTTTGTGTCAAAGTCGAAAGTGGCCGCGTCTTCACTGGCGCAGGTTCGAATCTTGGGTATCAACGCTATTCGATAAAGTATAGAAAAGAACAAGACCGTGACAACATCTTTAGTGGCTGGGTCTTTACTGGTGCGGGTTCAAATCACAGGCTCGGTATTAACAATCTCTGATAAAAGATGGAAAAGAACAAGTCTTCACTTTTGTGACAACATAGGGGCAGCGTCCGAGTTCGTATCCCAGCCTGATATAAAAGACAAAGAAGAACGAGGTCATTAATTGTGACGACAGTGTACATATCATTCATGGAACTGCTCATCTTTGGTTGGGTCTTATTTTTATTCTATTTTTTTGTGGTGGAGGGGAGTGAGGGGTTAATTCTAAATAATAACCTTCTACACTAGTACTTGTCAACATTTTTACAGCCAACACTCACTGTTGCCACCTTTCAGAGACTCACATTTCAGTACCGCCCACCCACATGTATCTTCAAGCGGGACGTTGAATGATTACTGTAACTAACGAGTGAGTGCCATAACTACCCGAGTGATTTGTCCCACCAAACTCACAAAAATGCCCAACTTGTTGGCACTATCTCCCTCTCCCAGGCTGGGAAGCACTGCTCTAGGCCCCAGCAGATATGTTTTGATCTGACACTAAACATGCACGTCCCATTATGCTCTGATCTGTGATAACAATGTTCACTCTAGTGTATCGTGTTTGACCACGCTTTTTTTCTCACTTTTTCATTCAGAAAAAAAGACACCCAAAACATTATCGTTGCCCCTACTTTTTTTTTTTTTTACTCCTAAATTATTCTGTTGTTTACCATTACACAATATAACTAGCTGGATACGCGTTCGATAAACAAACTCAAAAGAATCGATCGTCAAGTCAATGTGGAACCAGTGTGCACTGCTTGTGAACGGAAGCTTCACTTGTTTACAATATTATGGTGTCTTAGAAGACGGACGTTCCAAAGATTAGATTAAAATGAAACTAATGAAAAACTGAAAAAAACAAACTACAATGACTCCAGACTCCTTAGTGTAACTGTACACCCTTTAAATGATTCTGAAACAACATTACTTTTTTAAAAATTCGAAAGTTTAGTGGTTCGGAAGTTTTAGGCAACCAAAGTGACGAGCTTTAACAAATACGAATTGCTGTATCTACATACATGAAAGTGGGTCATTTAAGGTATGCCATTATGTTTATATAGATTGGACAATTTTCAAAGCTTTTAAATGGCAGGGAGAAAACCTTGGAAACATAATCATGTTATATATTTATGTAGGACTACTACTTTTGTTGCGGTGGAAAAGAGGGGGGGGGGGAGGATAAACTTTAAGTGGGTGGCTGCTCCGTTCTGGTTGGCTTTTTTTTGTTCCTATCAAACTTTCATCGTCCTTATATCTAGAATAAGGGGGGGGGGGCTGGTTTTAAACTGACGATTTTTTGTCTATTTATGATATCAGGACTTTTACGTATCATAATACTCCAATCACCTGTAAATCTAAAAAGTACTTATTCTTTGTGTTATAATCATCTTGTTTCAGATTTTCTATCCTAGAATTTTCATTTTGTCTATTATGTAACAGAATGTCGTTTTTTTCTCAAAACTTATTTATTTTCTTTTTGATTCCTATGAAATTTTCAATGTTTGCTATTCATATCTTAACCTAACTTTTTAAAGGTAGAAAATAAAATTGATGCTTTCATGAGTGAGTTACATTGAAGAATATGTAATCGAATTCAGAGGCATGAGTGAGTAGGTCAGTTATCCACCTCTAACTTTTTTCCTATTCAAGATATCCAAGATCACAACTGTAAGAAATTTTGTATTGAGTATATCTATCAATGTACCAAAAATGGTTGGTAAATTTAAAAAATCCTTTTTACTTTATGAAAGCTGTTTATTTTCAAAATGGCGGCCATTACCATGGCAACAATGAAAAAATTAAAGTTACATTTTACATATGTTTTCCTTTTATACCTCCTGGCTATAAGGTTTTATCTAAAAAGGCCATAGTTACGGAGATGGATTAATAAACCAGCCCCTCCCCCCTCCTATTTAAAGTTAGATTAAAACTAGGCTCTAACTAAATTAATACTAGACTAAGACTAAGACAAGACTAAAGTGAGACTAAAACTAGACTAAAACTGGACTAAAACCAAACAAAAACTAGATTAAAACTAGACGAAAACTAGACGAAAACTAGACGAAAACTAGACTAAAACTAGACTAAAACTAGACTAAAACTAGACTAAAACTAGACTAAAATTAGACGAAAACTAGACGAAAACTAGACGAAAACTAGGCTCAAACTAAATATTATGTCTTGCTACAGTGCACTGTTCCAGGTCACTATTGCTCAGGTTGCACCACCTGTTTTGTCTTGCTCAACCTTGAAGAACAATTTGTGAGGCAGCGTGGTGGAATCAGGCTCTCGTCAATTTTTGGGCATGTAGAGGTATTGGTATCACCTTAAAGCTTGTTCACTTATCCTTATTTGAATGAAAAAAATATCCAGTTATCTTGAATACAAGTCGAGATATTTCCGAAAGAAGGAAGTGGGGTCACCTGCTTTCAGTGGTAAAATTAGTGAGAAAATGGCCCCCAAAGATTAGTTATTTCCTTAGCTTAAGAGTCCGTGTTAACTGAAAATTTACATTTCCTGTGCCTTTCATCAACATTTTTCAGAAAAATCCACACAGAAATGAGTTCTTTAATGGGTATGAAAGGTGTTTAGCCAAAAAACGAAAATTCGTAAAAAATTCACAAACCTGTGGAAAAATGCCAGTTTCTTCACTTTGATTGTTTTGACGAGCGCCTGATTTCACCACGCTGCCTCACATTTGTTACTTACTTACTTTTGCTTTTTCTTCCCCTGCTGTCGTTAAACGTCGAGGGGAGGTACAGTTTTCTATGGTAGGCCTGCTCCGCAGCTCTTTTAGTTGGGACATTATGATTTCTCTTCCTCTTCCTTTATAGCCTGTGTGCTTGGTGGTATAGGCTCCTGAGGATCGCTGGCTAGGTGACATACGTGGCCAAACCATGTTATTCTGTCTTTCTATGAAATGCAGGCAGGACTCAATGCCGAAAGCTGCTCTTACTTCTTCATTTATCTGCCTGTGGCGTCTTGTGATGTTAAGGATTTTGCGGAGAAATTCCAAGCAGTAATTTTGGCGTTCATGGGTTTTACTTAATGTCCAGTCTGGTAGCATAATGTTGGAATGAATATTGGCGTCGGTGGCCTAGTGG
>NW_004798038.1:234834-237264 GCF_000002075.1 Aplysia californica | reverse complement strand
TTAGCGAGAAAAAATGGCCCCCCAAGGATTTAGTTTATTTCCTTAGCGTGGGTAACTGGAAAAATTTTCCATTTCCCTGTGCCTTTAATCAAACGGGTTGGCAGAAAAATCCACACAGAAATGAGTTCTTGAATGGGTATGAAAGGTGTTTAGCCAAAAAACGAAAATTCGTTAAAAATTCACAAACCTGTGGAAAAATGCCAGTTTCTTCACTTTGATTATTTTGACGAGCGCCTGATTTCACCACGCTGCCTCACATTTGTTACTTACTTACTTTTGCTTTTTCTTCCCCTGCTGTCGTTAAGCGTCGAGGGGAGATACAGTTTTCTATGGTAGGCCAGCTCCGCAGCTCTTTTAGTTGGGACATTATGATTTCTCTTCCTCTTCCTTTATAGCCTGTGTGCTTGGCGGTATAGGCTCTGGAGGATCGCTGGCTAGGTGACATACGTAACAGGTGATCAAACCATTTTATTCTGTCTTTCTATGAAATGCAGGCAGGACTCAATGCCGAAAGCTGCTCTTACTTCTTCATTTATCTGCCTGTGGCGTCTTGTGATGTTAAGGATTTTGCGGAGAATTTCCATTTTGCAGGCAGTAATTTTTGCTTTTTGGGGTTTTACTTAATGTCCAGTCTAGCACTGGCAGCATTATGTTGGCAAGAATATTGAAGTGATAAGCTGTCTCTTTGTGTCCATGGAGATGTGGATGAGATAGGAGGGGTTCGAGCTGGTAGGTGACTTTTGTTACAACCTCGAATACACACTTCTCTTTCACTAATAATTTTGACTGTTCGTGAATTTATATGGCATTGTATATTTTTAGTGAACACATTTTCAACCTCACTGCGAGACTGTTTTTCTGGTATAAAATTTTACACGTATGCATTTATATTATATGTATAATACTTTGTTTTACGTACACATTTGTGTCGATTAATTTTTAAGATGTGATGTCTTTTTCATTGTAATGCGCATTGAGCATCTTTTAGGAAATGGAAATGCGCAGCATAAATGCTATTTATTATTATTATTATTAATATACTGCCCTTATTCACAGGTGTGTGGTTTTTGTTTGTATAATTACCTTTGTCATCGTAACCTGTCCGCGATGACTTGCTTTTTTATAAATAAATAATCTGTAATAAAATATAACATTATCATGTAAACAGGTTATCTTTCTAATGTGTCACGACACGGTGGAATCAGGCACTTTTCAAAACTGTGTACATGTTGAGGTTATTGGTTTCATCTTAAAACTCTGTCATTTGTTTTGCTATCTGTAAAAAAAGACCCATCTATCTATCTTAAATAGAAGTCAGAATTTTGTGATTGAATGAGGTGGGGGTCCCCTTTTTTCCTTGGTAAAATTAGCGAGAATATGGTCACGAAAGTTTGGTGGCTTACAAAGGTTGAGAGTATTTGAAAATGGGAAAATATACACGTTTTTCTATCAAATTCAAATATAAATGTGTTTTTGAATGGAAACAGTAGATGTTGAGTCAAAAAACATAAATTCGATCAAAATAGCCAAACAGACAGGAAAATGCCGATTTCTTTAATTTCATAATTTTGACGAGCGCCTGACTTCAAAGCGATGCCTCACAAGTTATGTGAATGTTGTTTATACTAAATGCTTCACAGACCTGGTGTACATCTGCTTTTGTTAAACATCAATAATGTCGTTGATGTGATATTGCACTTTTGTCTTTGTGCTTAGATAGATAGATAGATGGACTGATAAATAGATCACGCACAAACCAAATACACACACACACACACACACACACACACACACACACACACACACACACACACACACACACACACACACCCACACACCCTCAGACAAGCATGCTCACATACACACAGACACACAGAGATCGATAGACAGATAGAGATAGGGGGCGAGAGTGAGAGAGAGAGAGAGAAAGAGAGAGGGGGCGAGAAAACGAGAGAGAGAGAGAGAGAGAGAGAGAGAGAGAGAGAGAGAGAGAGAGAGAGAGAGAGAGAGAGAGTGTGTGTGTGTGTGTGTGTGTGTGTGTGTGTGTGTACAGCGTTCATACATGGTTTAACAAGTCAGTGATCACCCCGCATTCACTGTCCATGATTCTTTTCTATTTTGCTAATAAGCCGTGGGTTTCGTTGCACGTCGTTTCGACTTTTTTAGGGGTTTTTTTTGTTTTGTTTTTCCTCAGCCCTTCCTCTGAGACTCCACACTGTATTGCTCCTTTAATGTTTATGACGTTTTCTGTCCACGTTGCTTTTTCTTTTCTTCCCATGGAAGATCAATAAAATATCTCGCAATTTGTCTCACCTCATCATGTTGTTTAAATTATTGTTATTGTTATTATTATTCCATGTTTTGGGGGAATCATTATAAAGTATGTTATGGTGGTGATTGGAGGGCGCCACTGGTAGGTCCTACTTGTCT
>NW_004798038.1:229768-234694 GCF_000002075.1 Aplysia californica | reverse complement strand
GGTTAAGGTGTTCGCCTCTCATTCAAAGGTCCCTGGTTGGAATCCGGGTAGAGACGGAAACATGTTCTCTAAAATTGTCTTCTTTCACCTCCGGCTCTCTAGAAAAGTTCTGTCGTCTGTTTTCGTCTCCACTTTCCGACCCAACGCCTTCACCTCTGGGCTCCTGACTCTTTCTGTAGCCTTTCTACAGATACTCCTTGGCTCCCTGTTACTGCTGTCTTTCTGCCATACCCTGATCTTCTGGTAGGAAAGATCTACACCTAGCCTTCTCGGACAAGGGAGAAAAATCTCTAGGTACCGTGTGAAAGTAGCGCACGTTAAAGGTCCTTTGGTGGTCCAAAATCAATAAGAGTAGGCTCCGGCTCCCACCTGGGCAAAATGTAAGATAATTCATACCAATTGAAAATGTATAATGTGTCCCGTGCGCTCAAATGCCATGATTATGCAGTTGCAAGCGCAGTAAAACACTTACTATAAAAAAGAAAAGGCTTGTAGCTTTCTTTAGACCACCCGAGCAGAAGAATAAATGGAGGTCCATGATGGCGAATGTCTACCACAAAGCGGAAATTTGATGTTGATAATTATGAAGTTTCTACTCTCCTCTCATACATCACAAGTTTTAGCTCGAAACATCTGAACGAAGTTAAAATCCCATTTGTCGAAATTCCCACTATCAAACTTCATTTTTGAATACAGGTATTACCAGGACTTATAGTAACGTATAAAAAAAAGAATGTTTCTTTTTCAAGGCTAATTTCGAGAGTTTAAGCACATATCTCTCTCTAAACCTCCGACTAGATTGAATACACTGAGTGGGATAAATGGTTCACTTTTATTGCTGCTGATGTTGAGATCTTATTTTACATAATGAGGGAGATGATGTATAAAGATTATATATTTCACTTTTACAAGGGGGTGTTTTTACACACCCATCGACATTTTAGAGGATTTAGTTGAGGGAAGGCTTCCTACACTGCTTGTCAAATGGCTATGACTTCCTTAACGTATTTAGGGGGGGGGGGGGGGCTACACCCCCAAAATCAAAATTTGGCTCAAAATCATGGAATTTGAGTTGTAGGCATCTTTACTGATCTGGTCTTCTTTCACGTATTTTACTTTACTGATCTGGTCTTCCTTAACGTATTTTATTTTACTGATCTGGTCTTCGTTAACGTATTTTTCTTTACTGATCTGGTCTTCCTTAACGTATTTTTCTTTACTGATCTGGTCTTCGTTAACGTTTTTTACTTTACTGATCTGGTCTTCTTTATTTAAAGTATTTTACTGTACTGATCTGGTCTTCCTTCACGTATTTTACTTTACTGATCTGGTCTTCCTAAACGTATTTTATTTTACTGATCTGGTCTTCGTTAACGTATTTTACTTTACTGATCTGGTCTTCCTTAATTAACATATTTTACTTTACTGATCTGGTCTTCGTTAACGTATTTTACTTTACTGATCTGGTCTTCCTTAACGTATTTTACTTTACTGATCTGGCCTTCTTTAACGTATTTTATTTTACTGACCTGGTCTTCTTTCACGTATTTTACTTTACTGATCTGGTCTTCTTTAACGTATTTTACTTTACTGATCTGGTCTTCCTTCACGTATTTTACTTTACTGATCTGGTCTTCTTTAACGTATTTTACTTTACTGATCTGGTCTTCGTTAACGTATTTTACTTTACTGATCTGGTCTTCCTTAACGTATTTTACTTTACTGATCTGGCCTTCTTTAACGTATTTTATTTTACTGACCTGGTCTTCTTTCACGTATTTTACTTTACTGATCTGGTCTTCTTTAACGTATTTTACTTTACTGATCTGGTCTTCCTTCACGTATTTTACTTTACTGATCTGGTCTTTGGCTACTCTTCTATTGAAGTCACCCATGCCTATAACGTTATCATTGTGTTCTACTTACTCTTGTCTTTCCTCTTCCGTGTGGCTGTCATTGCATATTATGGCGTAAGTCAGGATGTATGGTGTTGGTTGGCTGTCTTCTTGTAGCTTGATGCTTCTTATGATTCTTTCCGATACAAGTTCCATATCTTTGATGCGTTTTTGCTTTTTCTGGTTTCATTGTAAAACACACGCTGTGCTCAGCCCTGTCTTTTGCGAGTGCCCCAGTCCAGCTTTGTTGATAATTCTCGTGGGTTTCTTTAATTTTGATTCCATCTATCTAAAGTCTGATAATCCCATCAGGTCTTTATTTCTCCCTCTCTTAAATTGTTCTTGAGGTTCTTTGTGTGTCAGCCCGATGATGTTCCCTGGTCCCATTTTTGTCGCTCCTTTTTTCGTTGTCCTATAACATTTAATTCTTTTGGTCATTGCTATCCGTTGTATCCCCTTCAGTTTGTTTGTGGCAATAAATATTCCGCCGCCGACTTGCTAGGCCTGTCACAGTTTCACCAGAGCCCTGTTGGCCAGCGATGTTTCCTGGTGACCTGGGTTGACCTCTATGACATAACGTCGGTTGCCCGATAAAACCGTGAAATCCACAAATAAAAAAAAAAATAGTCTTTTAAAATATTTTTTTTGTATGCATATTTTGATAGGGCTCAGTGAGATACATGTCTCTGTAAAACTGTTTTTCATTTATCTCAACTCAAACGTGTTGTCTGAGGCAATAGGAAAATCGTGAATAAAAAAACCATGCTCCAATAGTCACTTGATGAAACCGTAAATCCCAAACTTGTGTGGAATTCATAATCTCATCAGTCTGTTAAGACTCGCAGGGCAGACCGTTGGCGCTATGAACGCCTGATCATCTGGAGACCATTAAAGTATGGGCGACTGCGTTGAGCAAGCACAATGGTCGGTCAGTAATCATGGTTTCCAGGCAATAGATTGTCATTTGTAATGTCGAAAGCACGCGTTTTGCAGGAAAAACTCTCTTTCACATGATTCAAATGTTTGTTTTACAGATGCAGGATTGAGATTGTTTCACAACGACTGACAAATTCGAATTATGTGTGATCCCTTCTAGTAGTATTTTAAACAATTAATTTGACCTTTCTCGCTGGCATTAAAGAACGTAGTAAAGTATACATTTCTAGTAGTTTTTTTGGTTTCCTCTCAATGTCAACTTGTTTGACTTTGAAAGCTTACTGATTTGACATCAGAGTTCCTTAACGAGAACTCTAAGAGAAATGCTGGGATGCCGAGCAACGTGGACCGCATTGGACATTAAAGAAAACTGCACGGAAATAGTAAAAGAACCAGATCTTAGTGGAAAAAAATGTCACCCAAAGTTGTGTTGGAAAAGAACAAAACGTTTTGTTTTTCTTAAACTTTTTTTTTCAAACCCGAGACAAAGAGAGAGAGAGAGGGGGGGAAGAGAGAGAGCGACAGAGAGAGAGAGAGAGGAGAGAGAGAGAGAGAGAGAGAGAGAGAGAGAGAGAGAGAGAGAGCGACAAGCAATAAGCAATGCAAATCAAGACACTTAAGAAATCTGATGAATTGAAACGCAGATGTGATTGCTCCTCAAAATCTAATCACTTTTCACTATAGAAAGACTGAGGCAAAATAACGATCTTTGTCTTTGTTTGACCTTTGACATGGGGAGAAAGAAATACCTATTTGAGCGGTCTTCTCAACAGAAAGAGTGCGCAAAAGTGATACACGCAGCTGAAAGACACACAAACACAAATGGGTTAATTGTTTGAGACATAAGGATCAGAAGGTCAATGTTAGCAGAAATATGTTGATATAATTTATATGACCGGGCTCACCAATTCTAAAGTGCTCTAGAACCATGCCAGTTTCCCCATCACCTGCCCCACCCTGTGCTGACAAACAGTTCCGCTATTCCCTACTCTGGGCTAGATTCTTCATAATATTAATTTTCATAATGCCTTTCCACTTTTCTATCCAACATTTTTTGCGGATTTTCTACAGGTTCCACATGGCCGTCCCGTTGATCGTTTAGTGCGTGCACTCCAAGTTAACACTTTCTGTGTCATGTAGCTGCTTGATTTCCTGAAGGTATGCTCGATCCAATCATTGTTTTCTTCTGTCTTGTCCTCCTCAATACTGCCTCGTTGGTGACTTTGTCTAACCATCAGATCCTGAGTAACTTTCTCAGGCACTTAAACACTTTTAATGTTCCAGCACTTTGCAAAGAGTGCAGTAGAAAATTCTCAACCACCTGCACCACCAACAATCTAAAAGAGGCGAGCAAGCCAAGGAGTTTCTGTTCACATCTGTCGACATGCTTTCGAAAGCCCCCATCCACCATTGTCAGCAAAGCTCAGGAAAACTTCATCTTGATCGCTGATTCTGCAATCTGTTGGAGCTTCATCGGTTTTACGAAACAGCTTGTACTGGGTAGGAAATTCTGCCTTGTGTGTCAGGCTCCACAAAGATGTGCAAGATGAAATGAAGACGTCGTTCTATAAGCCAAATAAGATGAATGTGAATTGTGCGTCAGTTTTGAGTTTGACAACATCAGGAAGGCTAAGTGGGAGTCTCACATGTAAGAAAAGGACACGCCATGGACGTTTGCTTTTGGGCAAGAAGACGTTGTGATGATTTGCATGAATCTTCAGGGTGTACTTTTGGCTCTTTGTATCACTTCCTCCAGCGCCTGTGTCAAAAGCATGCTCATAATCTTCAATGTGAAATTGAATGATGCCATCTATCACTTATGACACAAGGCAGGAGGTGGTTTGATTGCGAATGCGATTACACGTTGTTTGATGGACTTTCTTTCAACATGTATACATGCATATAAGACTATAACAATAAATACAACCACAAGTGTGCGTGTTTCAACACAAAATTGCAGCTCTTTCTTAAGCCATGAGTGCCTTTTCTACTAACACAAACACCGTAATTGAACACATAATCTTATTAGGGGCCCCACTCGTATGGAAGTTGATAGTATGTACGACGTCATTGGGCAACGGCTTTAAATAAAACA
>NW_004798038.1:227741-229668 GCF_000002075.1 Aplysia californica | reverse complement strand
GAGAGAGAGAGAGAGAGAGACACACACAGCCCACTAGATTATGTTGACATTTTCAGAACTGCAATAATGGTTATATCAACTCAAGATCCTACTATGTGAAATTTGTGGATCACATGTTCTTCTTTGATTTTGCCAAAATCACAACACACAAAAACGGTCGGTTAAACAAAACGAAGACCCAGCTGTTCATGCAATATGGAGCCTCTGATATACAGAATGAAAAGTTCTTTACCAACTGAACTGTAACAGTGAGTGGGAGAGTCTTCCAAATCACAGAAACAAGGAAAAGTCAATAAATACTTCCCCACCAACGTATCATTCTCCACTAAAAATCGTAAAAAGTAAATTTCAGGATCTGAGAGACAAAAGGAGGAAGATAATGAGCGATGATCATTCAGTTATTCACGGGGTATAGAAGTTTGATGCAAATCAAGCTCTCAACCCATACACAATGCCTAATAGCCGTGAATACAACACGGCCTCTCATAAAGCCCACTGTTGAAATTGTGAAATCTGTGGAATTCACGACCGCATCAGACAAGATTCGAAAATTCAAAACGTGAATCACACACTTTTTTGAAAGAATAAACGTCTGCCGTAAAAAAAAAAAAAAATTCACTTTACTGTTTTTCCTTAACGGCACTGTACTAGGTATATCTTTTTAGTTTATGTCTTGAACGCCGAGCGACGGAGAAACTCCTTTTTTCCCCTCTCCTGTATAATTTGCTTGGTGAGGAATTCACGGTTTCATCAAGCGACCAACGATAAGCCACATCGTACTTCACCCTAACACCAGCTGCAAATCCCCCCCCCCCACACACACACTTTGTCTTGTCTCCATCTCTCTCTCTACGCGGGAGTGGGATTGGACTATGCGAGACGCAAGGTAATTCAGGTAGGAAGACGTTTAGCAAGCAAGTAAGTAAACTTTGACTCATTTACAACACGCATATTCTTGTAAATGACAACAATTAAAGACTTGGTATTGTATTATCTTTATTTGAAAGAAGGCATAACTTCGATGTTCAGGTTAATTTCCAGTTCTGTCTTTTTTTTCCGAAACTTTAGAATGTGGGCAACAACATGCATGATATTATGTGAGAGATCATCGTGAAATCAGGCACTAGTCCAAAAATAAAATCGGAGAAACACATTTTTCTGAAAGTTTGACACATTTTAAAAAAAATTGAGTGTTTAAAAAAAAATCAACTATAGTTATGTAATTTTAAAACCCATTTCTGTAAGAATTTGACTAAAACGTTAATTAAAGGCACAATAAAATGTATATTTCCGTTTTCAATGATTCTCAAACTATGTAAGTAAACAAACTTTGGCGGCCATTTTCTCGCTAATTTTATCTCAGAAAACAGGCGACCTCGCGCTTCCTTCTATCGCAAATGCCTCTACTTCTATTAAATAAAGATCTGTATTTTTTTCATCCTAAGCAAGGCAAATGAACACACTCAAAGAACATACTAATAAGTCTACTAGGCCAAAAATCTACACACGAGCGGCTCATTCCACAGCCTCGTGACACACATTATAAAAAAATAGAATAAAGCAAGGTGGTGTTTTTTTATTTGTTTATGATGATTCGAAACGTGCGGAAACATTGGCTTTGGTCCGCCTCTGATTGGACAGGGTCTTTTTTTTGTTTTTGTTTTTGTTTTTTTTATTAAAATTTTTTTTTGGCCCACTAAGGTCAAAAAGACTTAACGCACTCCCCCTTCATATGCTACGTGACGTAGGCCACATTCTGGTCGCAGGTTGTCACGGTTTTGTTAATTCAACTAAGACGCTCTAGTCACGCCCATGAAATTCGACAATGAATCTTGTAGTATATTGCACTATTACAAAGACCCACACAAAACACAAAATGTATGTTACAGAACCCCCCCCGCCCCCTCCCCTCCCCGACCCCTCGGCA
>NW_004798038.1:224377-225901 GCF_000002075.1 Aplysia californica | reverse complement strand
TGGTGGCACAGAGTTCCCCACGTCGTATGGATACGATAGTAAACACATACAATACTAGTATTTTATTATATTGTGTTTGTAGTTTGGAGGATAAGCGACGGGAACAACGACTGAATGAAACACGTTGTACTTTAACGTAACTCCGGTTCTCCATTACACTCTATCTGAAAACCAAAGAAAAGGTCAGGAGGTAACGTTTGCAAGGAAAAGAGAGACAAAGAACAAGAAGAGACGGAATACCATCATCTTGAGCGAATTCGTGAGTGAGCTTGAAATAGGATGGGGCGCCTGCAGAAGTTCAAGACTGAGTGGGAGGAGCAGAAGGCTATGGAATCAACCATTGCTTGGAACCGTCAGCATCTACACACTTCGAGATGTGCTTCTTCGGGGAACGGAGCGCCTATGGTGATGCCCCTTGTGCAGTGATGTCGGTTCTTCACACAAGTAAACATGTAAACTCCACTCGATCTGTAAGGAAACGGATGTGTTGCTCTGCATCTGTGCACCTTGGGTGCGAAAAAGCGCCACAAAGATTTTATATAGAGCAAAATTCAAAATTCAGTAGCCATGACAGTGGCCGGTCTAGGATTATAAACAATGTATCATACTTCACGTCTATGACCTGTATATCATATTTCGTCTCTTTTTCTTTCAGATAATGCACAACAAATGGTAGATGCCTTAGGAAGAGCTGAGTTGTAAGTCTAGCAACTTCGAACATAATTACACATGTTCCCACACTCATAGTAATATGATGACCTTATTATTATGGAGTCCAGAGCGCCCTAAAACTCTTACAAATAATTATAAATACGTCTAATTTGATAGCGCGTGATCATGTTTTGTCAAATCTATTAAAATTGTATGTTCAGATCGCATTCTACGGTCACCACCTGGCAAAGAAAATTTTGCTTTCACCACGAACGAAAATTCAACCAATAAGTGAAAATGCTAATTGCATTTCTTGTCCTCAAAAGTTTAGAACACACTGCCTCGTATTTTAAAAGAGATCAGTTAATATTTTGATTCATCACAATTTTGTTCAGTCAAGTATTTTTAGATGAAAGAGATCTAGAATGTTAGTCATAACACAATGTACGTTATTCGTTTTGATGCTGTATTTGTAAAAGCGTTCACAGCCTTTGTGTAGGTGGCTGGGTGTCGGAGGCGCCCTGGTATGGTTTGTTCCTTCTTTCCTAACAAACCTCTATTGCCCTTTTCTCTTCTCTTTTTTTTTCTTTTTTTTTTTTTTACTCTCTTGTAACACTTTTAATCTTTGGAATTTGTATGACCTATTACACATTTTGTTTGGCAAGTACCGTAAATCTCCTAGTAAAACTTTACTAGAAAGCCTTTGTTCTTAACACAGAGTTGAGGGCTATATAATAAATCCCATATCTTATGACTATTACTTCTTATTTCTTCTTGTTACTTCTTATTACTTTTTATTACTTCTTGTTACTTCTCGTTACTTCTCGTTACTTCTCGTTACTTCTCGTTACTTCTCGTTACTTCTCGTTACTT
>NW_004798038.1:220965-224277 GCF_000002075.1 Aplysia californica | reverse complement strand
TACTTCTCGTTACTTCTCGTTACTTCTCGTTACTTCTCGTTACTTCTTGTTACTTCTTGTTACTTCTCGTTACTTCTCGTTACTTCTCGTTACTTCTCGTTACTTCTCGTTACTTCTCGTTACCTTTTGTTACATCTTGTTACTTCTCGTTACTTCTCGTTACTTCTCGTTACTTCTTGTTACTTCTTGTTACTTCTCGTTACTTCTCGTTACTTCTCGTTACTTCTCGTTACTTCTCGTTACTTCTCGTTACTTCTCGTTACCTTTTGTTACATCTTGTTACTTCTCGTTACTTCTCGTTACTTCTCGTTACTTCTTGTTACTTCTCGTTACTTCTTGTTACTTCACGTTACTTCTCGTTACTTCTCGTTACTTCTTGTTACTTCTCGTTACTTCTCGTTACTTCTTGTTACTTCTAATAGACCACTCACCCGGTCGTGATGCGTCTACTGTGTTAGCTATGACAATAAAAGTGGAATAACGACAAGGACGACACAAGGATGTATCATGTAATGAAAGGGTAGACACTGCACGTCTATCGAGAATTTGATCATAGGATAAATAATCATACACAATAATCACTGGGTGTTTCATATTTTGTTCCTGTTTTTATCTTCTCTTTTTAAAATTCAGTCTCCCATTTTCATTTTATATACCTGGTTTTCGTCTCCCGTCTGTAATTTGCTTAAAATAGAAAAAAAGCAAACATTTCAAGTCCCCCCCCCCAACCCCCCCCCCCCCCAAACAAAACCCCCCAAACAAAACAAAACAACAACAACAACAAACAAACAAAAATAACAAACAAACAAGCGAAGCAAACAAACAGTCACCCCACAAAATTTCCCCCATTACAAGAGGAATATATTACAAGGATTAGACGGGAAGGCTAGAAACCTTTTCGAAAAACGGGACGTTTTTAGGGGACAATGTCCTCACCGCCCTGGGACCAACGGGCAAGTACCAGCTGATGCTGGCTGTGGTGGCCTGTCTCACCTCTGTGCCCAGCACCTACCAGCTCCTGGGGAATGTCTTCTTGGGTAGGTCGGTCTGGTGTGGTTTGCTCCTTTCCTATCTATCATCTATCATCCTTATCTCCCCTTCTTCTTTCCTATCCAACATCTATCATCCTTATCTCTCCTCCTTCTTTCCTATCCAACATCTTAATTATCCTTACCTCTCCTCTTTCTTCCCTATCAAACATCTATCGTCCTTATCGCCCCTTCTTTTTATTTTTATGTTTGTTACTCTCTTGTAACACCTCTAATCTTCTGGCACTCATATGACCTTATGCAGTTGCGAGTGCCGTAACATCTCTACTAAAAAAACACCCAATCCGAGCATCTGGGGTCATTTTGTACACCCGGGGTCGTATTCCTCACATTTTAGAATACTTCTAGTTCGATGATCTCTTCGGGACTTTCGGTTTTTCTCAAAAAATTGTTTTGACAGACTGCTATGCAAAACGTACGGATCGGATTAACGAGTAAATTTTCTCTTTGGAAAGTGGTGGCACAGAGTTCCCCATGTCGTATGGATACGATAGTAAACATGACGTACGGATAGGGTTAAGTGGTGGCACAGAGTTCCCCACGTCGTATGGATACGATAGTAAACATGACGTACGGATAGGGTTAAGTGGTGGCACAGAGTTCCCCATGTCGTATGGATACGATAGTAAACATGACGTACGGATAGGGTTAAGTGGTGGCACAGAGTTCCCCATGTCGTATGGATACGATAGTAAACACGACTTACGGATAGGGTTTAAATGTTATCATTGGATGAAATAGATTTTACTTTCCGTCATCATTAAAGGCTAGATCTGCTAGAGAGAGGGAGAGAGAGAGAGAGATAGGGAGAAGAGAGAGGGAGAGAGAGAAAGAAAGAAAGAGAGAGAGAGAGGGAGAGGGGGGGGGGAGAAAAGGAGAGAGAGAGAGAGAGAGAGAGAGGGAGAGAGAGAGAGAGAGAGAGAGAGAGAGAGAGGGAGAGAGAGAAAGAGAGGGAGGAGGGAAGAGAGAGTGAGTGTGTGTGAGAGAAAGTGAGATACCGAGAAACAAAGAGACAGAGACAGAGAGAAAGAGAGATAAAAACACAGACACACACACATACACACACACACACACACACACACACACAAAGAGAGAGAGAGAGAGAAGAGAGAGAAAGGAAAGAGAGAGAGAAGGAGGGGGGGGACAAAGAGAGAGAGAGAGAGAAGGAAAGAGAGATAGTGCGAGAGAGAGAGAAGAAGAGATACTGACAGAGAGAGAGAGAGAAAGAGAGAGAGAAAGAGAGAGAGAGAGAGAGAAGAGATAAAAAGAAAAGAGAGAGAGAAGAGGGGAGAGGAGGGAAATGAAAAAAACTGTTTTGACACCGCATCTAAGCATTGAAAGACGGAACCTAAAACAATAACTATCTCAAAGAACACATATGGATTGGTGGCAGGAATGGACAAGGAAATTAATAAGACACTTGAAGATTTATTTCGATCGTATTAGCTCTCAGAAATAGGTAGTGAACCATAATCTGCTTCATGACTGTTTCATACCTGGAATTTGAAAAAGAACACTTTAGACTTAAGCAGATTAAAACCTTGTTGTACTCTCTCATTATATTATTTGGTTTTGTCGATAACTCAAACGTCCAAGCGACCATTGGCGCTCGTCGAGTGGCGTTGATTAACGTGATTCAAACGCCTAGACGCCACCATACTATCACTTAGGCGGTTGAATCACGCTGGTTTTGGTAGGTCTAATCCGCCTAAATCCAGTGACATAAGTGAGAAAGCTTTTTTTTAAAGTTAGTTGCAGACCATCGTCATACATCATATTATATCATATATCTGAATTTTAGATGCATAGGAACGAGCATAAAGAAATAAAACAGTTTTTTGCTTCACCTGAAAAATGTTGTATCTTGGCATTTAGGCGGTTGAATCCCGCGGCTAGCGATATAGAATCTACCCCCAACAATTGACGAGCCCCTGATTCCCCCACGTTTGTGCTTGTGTTGACCCAGGTGGAGAGGTACCCCACCAGTGCGCCCCCCTACACAACACGTCCGACGTGTTTGAAGAGCTGCAGGGGGTGCACAACGTGAGTGTGGAGTACCAGCAGTGCCGCATCATTGTCCAGTCCAATGGCACGGTCTACAGGGAGTCCTCGTGCCTCTATGGATACCACTACCCGCTACCCAGGGACAGGTCCGTGTTATCGGAGGTCAGTATCATAATATGATATGGTGGGGCACCTAGAAATCTTGTTTTGAGGCCAAATTATGCAAATTGGAGTTATTACATATTATAGTACCTGGACA
>NW_004798038.1:215084-216848 GCF_000002075.1 Aplysia californica | reverse complement strand
CTATCTATCTATCTATCTATCTATCTATCTATCTATCTATCTATCTATCTATCTAGCCTATTTTAGTAGAAAAAGACCATGGAGAACTTGCAAGTGTCAAGGATGGGGTTATTTACCCTAGCTTGTGTCTTGGAAAAGGGAAATAAATTTAAGGGGGTGGAGATTATTCAATCCAGATAGAAATACTGTCGGCCTTACCGAAATTCGGCGGAAAAGCATCGTAGTATATAATAGCATAGGGTTTAATTTGTGTCGAGTAAGTATTAGATATAAACTATTTCTTCGTCTTCTCGTTCATCCGCTGCAAAGGCTGCTGTTCGTCTTAAGTCCTGTTGGCTCCCCTACATATTTGATTCTCCTTACGTAGGGCGAGACTAACATTTGTGAGGCAGCATGGTGGAATCAGTCTCTCGTCGAAATAATCGAAATGAAGAAACTTGCTTTTTTCCTCAGGTTTGTCATTGTGCATTTTAAAAAAAATGTTATTTTTGGCTCAAGGCCTTTCATGAGCATTAAAGAACTCATTTCTGTGAAAAATTCCCTAAAAAACGTTGATTAAAGGCACAAAAAATGTAAATTTTCAGTTACCACGGACTCTTAAGCTAAGGAAATAACTCATCTTTGGAGGCCATTTTCTCACTAATTTTACATCTGAAAACAAGTGACCTCCACCTCCTTTTTTCGCAAATAACTTGACTTGTATTCAAGATAAATGGATATTATTTTCATAAAAATAAAGATAATTGAACAAGCTTTAAGATGATGTCAATAACTCTACATGCCCAAAGATTGACGAGAGCCTGATTCCACCGCGCTGCCTCACATTTGTGTCACGATGTGGTGGAATGAGGCACTCGTCAGTTTCGGGGCTTGTAGAGTTATTGGTGTTACCTGGAAGCTTATTCATTTACCTTCCTTTCAATAAAAATAATATCCATCTAGCTTGAAAAGCAGTCGAGATATTTGCAATTGAAGAAGGAAGGGTTGCCTGGTTTTGGTGGTTAGATTAGTGAGAAAATGGCCGCCAAAATCTGGTATCTTCAATAGCGTAGGAGTTCTTGAAAACTGAAAATAGCATATTTTGTGTCCTTAAACAGGGTCTTTTCTGTAAAATTCACATGAAAATGTATGTTCATATGAACATAATAGGTGTTTAGTAAAAAAAAAAAATTCGATTAAAATTGCCAAAATGATGGGAAAATGCCCTTTTAATCGATTTCATTATTTCGACGAGCGCCTGATTTCACCACGATGCCTCCCATTTTCTTTCTAAATACTTCATCCTTGTCTCGTAAGATAAAAATGTGGCTTGGACAAAATCCCAATGACTATACTATATTCCCTTTGTCGAAACAGATACGGCAGAAAAGTGACGATTGTGGGAGCCAATGTGGCAATGTTGCTCGTTGGCTTGGCCATAGCATACGCCCCCAACTACTTTGTCTTCGCTGGCTTCAAATTCCTGGCCGGAGTTATGCAGCAAGTAAGTTAATTTTAGTGAGGTTTTACCGCGCTTGCAACTGCTTAAGGTCATAGGAGCGCCAAGGGGTGGATATCAACAGAGAAGTCCAAACGTGGAATCAGGCTTACTCTGTTCACCTCTCTAGCCTCACAAAGTCTGCTTCGACTATCAAGGCACCCCTGAAAAATCAGTTCACAAGAGAGTGACAAACGTACAAAAGAAGTAGAGGAAAATGACGATAATAAGGATGAGGAGAGAAAAAGCAGCAGTTCCCCTTATGATGTTCCGCACAGTATAAGCAA
>NW_004798038.1:212893-214853 GCF_000002075.1 Aplysia californica | reverse complement strand
ATAATATATTGGAATAATTTATATTAACAGAAACGTAAAGCAACATATATTAGAAGAAAAAAATAGACACACCAATCAAACAAATAATTTTAGTTTGTTTGAGTAAAGAGGAGCACGTTGGCACAATAATATTCATTTAGTGCTGGGGAAAAGTAAGACAGACAGACAGACAGAAACAATAGAGAGAAAAGTAAGAAGTAGGACTTTACAGTGGCGCCCTCCAACCACCCACTTTAAATAAAGAAACACTTATTATTAATAATTTAAAAGGGAAAACATGTAAGCTTAGTATCTGTCCTTTAATAAGACCAGTGTCTCGGGAAAAGGGTTGGGGTTGGGGGGGGGAGATGTTAGCAAAAAACTCTTTTATATTTAATATTTTTCTTCGTTTATATGCGTACTTAACAATATACATAAAGTAACGATGGTCTAGGTCAGATACAAAGTGAAAAAAAAATCCTTTAAATAATACAGAAAGACAAAAGTAAGAAAAAAACAACAACAACAACAAACAGTACCAACCAGTGATGTATTTCGAATTCTTTCCAGCTTTTTTTTGTGGTCTCAAGACATGTCATGAGATCCCCAAAAATGTACGCGAGAGAAACAAGGACACTTTTGAATATCTGCTGGCAGCAGACACATATTATCATGGATGAACCAGTTTTTGTGTGTGTGTCTTTACTGCTATATGCAGACACACGCATGTTGTCAACTAAATGTACTTAACTCGTTTCGAGCAGAGAGCTGAGATAAACCCATGCCTTACTTCACATCCTTTGACTAAGTTCTGACAAAACAGGGGGCTTAAAGACTAATAATTTATAGGTATCTATCTGAATAATGACCTATACATACATCTCAAAGTTTCTTCTTAGCATTGTGTGTGTAACATGAAATGAATGTACACTTTAGCTTTGAGCCTATCTCTGCACACTAATATGTCTTCAAGCTAGGACCAAAAAAAGAAATATCAAAATAATATCTTTAGAGATTGAAATATCTATTTGGGTCATTCAGTCATACTGCCGTATATCTGACATCGGTGATCTAGTGGCTAGACCTTTCCGTTCGCAATCAGAAGGTTGTGGGTTCGAACCATGTGAGGGGGCTGGTGTTGTGTCCTATGGAAAAGAACTTTGCATAAATTGTTCCTCACGTCCGACAGATATAAATGGGAAGCCAGCTATAGACGGCGAACGATCTTGTCAGTTTGTTAATGTCTAAGCTCATAACCAGCTGATTGCACTGTATACTTTCAAGGAAGCTTAGAACGTTTTCTTGATGCTTTAGATTTAGAGCCTCCTGGGGTAATAATACTCATTGTAAAGAACATAGAGCTTACTTAACAGAGTCTGTGGGATAGTGGTTAGGCACTTCGCAGTTGCAAAAAAGAGAACCAAGTTCGATTCCACAAAGGCGAGAAACTTTATCGAGTATAATATCCATCTTTCTCACTCTGCCAGGGTTGGCACTGACATTCAGGGTGGGATACTCGGCTCCTTAATGATCTGTGAGGTGAGCTGACAAAATGAGTTACTTCTCGCAATCCACAATAAATGGGGACATTGGCAAAAATAAATAAAAATCAACACTAGGGCCAAATTTGTAGATTTTCTATTGATGCCATATATTCTTTAAGTGTAATACGCCTGTTATTATTTAAAACTTATGTATTTTTAAAAATTTATAAGCGTGATGTATCTATTTCCATAAGGCTCAAATCAAAGAAGTAACTCATTTTGTCTGAACGTGTCACATCTACTATCGTGATAATTGAGACGTAAAATAACATCTACATTAATTTTAAAAGTTGGGTGTTGAACGGAAATATGTGCAATACACCCCCTCTTCATCCTCCTCTTCCACCTACTGCTACTACTACTACATATCATTATTATTAGCTTTAGTAGTAGTAGTAGTAGTAGTAGTAGTAGTAGTAGTAGTAGTAGTAGTAGTA
>NW_004798038.1:209456-210953 GCF_000002075.1 Aplysia californica | reverse complement strand
TTAATAATAATAATAATAATAATAATAATAATAATATTAACAACAACAACAACAAAAACGACGATAACATTAATCATAAACTTTAATTTAAAAAAGACGGAAAAAAGAAGAAATATAGAAGAAAGAAAGAATAGATAAAGAGTACATTGCATTTCTACAGCACAAATCTTAAACCATCAGCATACCCTTTTCGAATTATGTGCATCACAACTTATATCATTACCCTAGCAGACCATAGAACTCTCACCGACACACATCCCCGGTTTTCCTAGAATACACAGTGCAGGTAACCGATTAAGCGGTAAAACAGTATCAAACTGACATTATCAGCCTCCTAAATTATCTAAATAGTGTGGATGGGGGCGTAAAAACAGCTGTATTGAATATATAAATAATTTGGCCAAACACACCCCCCCCCCCCAAAAAAAAAAAAAATTAAAAAAAAAATTTTTTTTTAATCCTCCAAAACAGTGATGTCAAAGCTAAACATTCTATCGAACACTTCCAGGAAGATGACGTCTTTGTTGCTTTTCTTCTTAGAAATAATCCATAATTTTAATATTTCACAAATTATAGAACTCAAAGTACTATAATTCAAATCTCCAGAATTGGGCCATGATCTGCGACCGTGAGGGGGCGTTGGCAGTCAGTACTGAGTTAATAGTGGCGTCGGTGGCCTAGTGGTTAGGCTCTCGGACTCGCAACCATAAGGTCGTGGGTTCAAATCCCGTCAGGGGCCCGACGTTGTGTCCTTGGGAAAGGCACTTTGCACAAATTTTCCTCACTTCACCCAAGTGGGAATGGGTACCCCGCTTTAGACAGTGAAAGATCTTGTCAGTTTGTTAGTGTTTGAGCGCTTAATCAGCTGCTTGCACTGTATGCTTCCCGAGAAGCTGAGAATGTTTCGGAGCGTTCTATGGTCTGCTGGGGTAATAATATAGTGTAAAGCGCATAGAGCCTGCTGTTGAACGGGGTTATGCGCTATACAACTGCTATCTATTTATTATTTTTATAGTTTTCTCTTCAAGGCCATGGACTGAGGCATCATACATGAACAGTAACAAAACTGTGCAGTGTGCTGACAAAATGAGTTACTTCTTGATTCGAGCCCTATGGAAATAAGATACGTAACGATTATATCTGAAGTTTTTACAGTTTATAAATCTGAAATGATAAAAGGAATGTTATACTTAAAAGAATCATATGCCGTCAAAAGTAAATCTGCAAAGTTTAAATCTACCCTGGTGTCGATTTTTGGCCAGTATCTCCAATTTGTGGATTGTGAGAAATAACTCATGTCATTTTCTCAGCAAGCATTACGGTGTATGGTTCTCAGTTCTGTCTTTGTTCTTTTTCCAAGGTCTATTATTTTCTTTGTCCTTACTGTCTCTACTTTTTTTCTCTCTATCTCCCTTTCACTGCGTCGCAGTCGTTCTTTGTTCTTTCTCTCTCTGCCTCTCCCCTCCCTCCCTCTCTCTCCCCTCTTTCTCTCTCTCT
>NW_004798038.1:205256-206881 GCF_000002075.1 Aplysia californica | reverse complement strand
CATACATTAATGTGGTCTGCCTGTTGTTAGGTATACATTAATGTGTTCTGCCTGTTGTTAGGCATACATTAATGTGGTCTGCCTGTTGTTAGGCATACATTAATGTGGTCTGCCTGTTGTTAGGCATACATTAATGTGGTCTGCCTGTTGTTAAACATACATTAATGTGGTCTACCTGTTGTTAAGCAGAAACTAATGTGGTTGGACTGGTAACTTTAACTTTCCTTGGTATTGTTCTATGAGTAAAAAAAGAGAAAAAGAAGGGAGGCTGGAGGTGCCACTGGTAAGTCCTAGATTCTACATTTTTCTGTCTCTTGTTGCTTCTGTCTGTCTTTTTGCGTACACTAACTGGCCGCTGTCGCGTTGATGCGCTTCTCTTTCATCAAACGCCCTCATCATGTGGACTGCCTGGTAAGTTTCTATTTCCTTTAGTTTCGCTCTTTATGTAGAAAAGAGAAAAAAAATTAAAGGCGTAATTTGTTTCAAGATATGAACGAAATTTCAAACTACAAAAAACGGGGGATTGTTGGAGTCTTGGATCCAGTCATCTAATTTGTACAACACGTAATTTTGGTCAAAGTAGCCTCTGCTCTCTTTAATCATCATGACTCAGCAGTAATAGAAACCCGTACGTCTCTCCAATCAGACGTATAATATCATTGACTCGAAGCCTAAACAACCATTAAGGCCACACACTGTATACAATGGTGAAATGGTATGAGTTTAACGCCCCTATCAACACTATTAGGTTATTTAAGAGGCGGGACCTCCTAGTTTAACGTCCGTCTCCGATAGGGCCGAGCCAAGTGGGAAGTTCGTGTAAAGTGTCTTTCCCAAGGACACCACGTCGGACCGAGCTGAGGCTCGAACCCCCCAAACTCGCAATCTCACGATTACGAGTCCGGTAGCCTAACCACTAGGCTACCGACGTCACACACTGTATACTACTTCTTAACACCAAAATCTACAATGAAGTGATATTTTCTATTTGTTTGGTTTTTTTTGTCAAAGTATACCATTCAAGGAAAGAACTATTCAGTGTTGGGAATCAGTGCCAGTAACATAATCATAGAAATGACAAATTAGAGTGAAACGTCGGTTTCAAGCAAGTCCTCTGGATCGCTTTCTCTTTCCACCAATGTACAGGTTTACAGCCGCCGTTGGCTACTTCACTCTGTACCTCACTGGCTCCACACTCTCAGGCGACACATACCTCAACTTTTTCTTGTTGACTCTGATGGAGATCCCAGCTGGGATCATTCTTTACTTCGGCTTCAACAGGTAATCTGGAGGAATGTGACATGGTTTCCTTCTAACATGATTGTGTGTGAGTAAATACTGATCTAGAAATCTCTTTGGGCTAGCTGGGCAATCACGCATTTTAAGAATCATTTCTATATAGTCTGTAAGGCTATGAACCTGTCAGAAACCGTCGTTGATGCTTTATTACGCTGAGAAGGAAGTTGGGAGAGAGAGAGAGAGAGAGAGAGAGAGAGAGAGAGAGAGAGAGAGAGAGAAAGAGAGAAAGAGAGAGTGAGAGAGAGTGATAGAGAGAGAGATAGAGATGCAGAGAGACAGATATATAGAGAGAAAAAGAGAGAGAGAGAGAGAGTTATAATATATAT
>NW_004798038.1:202615-203704 GCF_000002075.1 Aplysia californica | reverse complement strand
ATCTTATCTTATCTTATCTTATCTTATCTTATCTTATCTTATCTTATCTTATCTTATATGACCTTATCTTATATGACCTTATCTTATCTTATCTTACCTGTCTCATGAAGTTGAAGGGGAAGATGGGAGGGGATGTGTCACCAACACCACTTAAACGTAATTGCAGCAGGCAAGAAAATGAGTTAATGAATGTTTTCTATTCTATACTGTGCTCTCCGTTTCTTTGATGTGGTTATCGTTCTTTACCTCGACGACGTTTAAGGGAGACTACTGTGATAGATGTCGGTGGTGTAAGAGTTAAGGCTCTTTGCTATCGCACACACCGTATCTCTGTCTGTGTGCTGGGCTGCTGTGTATCTCTCTCAGCTCGAGTTTGCCAAGACATTATGTGAGACATCGTGGTGAAATAAGGCGCTCGACATTATAATGAAATCGAAGAGAAAGGCAATTTCCCTATGGTTCAGCAATTTTCATCAAATTTTAGGGGTGGGTTTTTTTTTGGCTGAATACAATTTTTGTCTTTACAAAAGCACCTTTCCACGTGAAATTTACTGAAAGACGCCGATTAAGCGGCACAAATATGTCAATTTTCAGTTTTTAAAGACTCTCAAGCTAAATAGAATACAAACCTTTGGCGGCCCTGTTCTGGTCTATTTTTCCTCTAAAACCACGCTACCCCCACCTCCTTAAATTGCAAAAGTCTCGACTTTCATTTGAAATAGATCGGTATTTTTTCATAGAAAGTAGGACAAATGAATAAGCTTTCACACCATACATCGACGAGTGCCTGATTCCACCGCGTCGTGTCATATGGGTTTGAGGCAGCCCGCCTCCTTATTATTCTACGTTACGTTGATGGACTTGCGAAGATGATCATACAGGGCACTGCACAAGGAGGGGGAAGGAAAAGAAGAGAAAAAAAGAGATGGGAAGACAACATACAGTAATAGACCGGGGCACAGTAGCGACCGACAGTGGCAAGGTTGTGAACTGTTCTGTATTTGTGTAATATTGTGTACTCGTGTATGTATTTATATGTATGTATGTATTTATGCCTGTATTTATGAATGTACGTATTTATTCTTATGA
>NW_004798038.1:198262-199806 GCF_000002075.1 Aplysia californica | reverse complement strand
ATGTGTGTGTGTGTATGTGTATGTGTTTGTGTGTGTGTTTTTTTTTTTCTGCCTGTCTATATGTGTCTGTGTCTTCGTCTGTGTCTGTGTCTGTGTCAGTGTCTGTGTCTGTGTCAGTGTCAGTGTAAGTGTCAGTGTCAGTGTGTGTGTCTGTGTCTGTGTCTTCGTCTGTGTCTGTGTCAGTGTGTGTGTCTATGTGTGTGTAGGTGCTTGTGAGTAGGTGACATGGGTGGATGGTAACTAGAGCAAACACTAATTTACCTTGACCATACCCCCCTCCCCCCTCCCGGCCCCCTCTGTTCCGTAGATGAAGAAGGTGACGTGTTCGGAACCCTCACTATCGTCGCCACTCTCTACGCCCTGGTGGGCGGTGGAGGGTGCTTCATCGGTATCTTTTTCTACATGCCAGAGTTTTTCCCCACCAACGTCAGGTAAGGAAATAATCGATTAAGGAATATTTATTTACAAGAATAATCGTCGGATGAGGCTAGAGGATTGATTGAGTAGATGTTTTACGGCACTGTTGACTCAATTTTGGTCATGTAAGTGCCAGGCTAGAGTGAGGAGAATACATGTATGTCAACAATTCTTGTTTTGACATGAATTTATGGCAAATTTTTAGGCTAAGTACGGCCTACTAGTACTTAGAACTACGATAGCCAAGGTGGCAGATGTAATGATGCAATCACTCAGGGGCTGGATGTGATCAAGTGAAAGCTAGAGGGTGTGGCAAGTAGGGACAGACAAGCGTGGCGTCGACTGCTCTGTCTTATGTAGTCTATCTGTTGAAACAATGAGACAGTTTTACAGTGTAGTAGTAGATATCTCTTGCGCGCTCATATGAATAGGAATACCACAGAACTCGGGCCACGATTCCTCAAACGTTTTCGCACTCCTTAAATGATCTACAGTACGCCTATAGCATGTGGAACAACAATTTTTTTGTAATCAATTAAAGAATCGTTTTTAGCATTCTGTTTCACTGAAAATGTTTCCCGTTTTCTTAGGGTAGTATGTACATCCGAAACAGCGTTTGTTTTTTAGTCCTCTTTTTCATGAATATTTTTTTTTCCTATACGAAGTAATAAAAACCTTCGTCAACATTTCTTTGTCGCCGGTAAAGGCAGCGTGCATCGCTCATCCGTTTTATTTTTTTAAACTATAGAACGTTTTACACCCCAATTGACACAGTTTAGGTCATTTAGGAGGCAGGCTCCGAGACAACCTGTCAGGGCCAATTTGGATTCAAAGGGATACACCTCTCGGGCAGAAAGACAGAGACACTGTATAAACATTCATTCCACAGGAAAATCGAACTGCGGTGTGCGGTGTTTTGCGTGCGAAGACGAAGAACCTAGCCCATAGATCAAAGACGTGAATACACTCATCAGTGAGAATTACTACACGCTAAGAGCTAGGGGTGATGATCATTAGATGAGTGATGTCATTCCTCTCAACTTTTGCATCATGGCCACGGGGAAAGCCTAATAGCCACCCACTGACATCGGAATTTCAATTATCGACCTACAGTAATAATAATAAGT
>NW_004798038.1:196222-197892 GCF_000002075.1 Aplysia californica | reverse complement strand
TAATAATACGAGTAATAATAATAATATTAGATTGCATTTATATAGCGCTCTATCCCATACTGGTATAAGCTCTGAGCACTTTACACCAATCACATAATCATTCACATAAGAATAAACATTTCACAGAAAAAAGAAAAACCAGTTCAACCACATAAAGAGAAACGTTCACAACCATACATTAACCACGATCCTGTCTCCACGGCGGGCACCTGCGAAATATACAAGTTTGATCAACATTTTTTCAGTAGCCCACACACGCATTTTATTTTGACGACTCGTCAAAAAATGTCAAACGGGTTTGATAGGTCAAAATTTTGATTCAAATCCTTTTTTTTTCTTTTTTTGAAATCAAAACGCCCTATAACTCAGTAAAATTTTGTATCAATATTTTGATATCAAAATTTTGAAGCAAAATTTTGACGCTTTTTCGAACGTGTATAGGCCCCTTTAGAGTAGAGATGAGCTGTGTTCAATTCGTGATTCTCTGTTCCAGGAACCAAGCCACTGGTGTGGCCTCTGCCATGGCCCGACTCGGAGCGATGTTGGCGCCTTTTACAGGCATCATGGTGAGTACTGTCACGTCATCATTTGAGTCGTGCTACGTTTTACAAAATCTCTTTGTTTTGTTTTAAAGATTTTTTTGCCGTTAAAACAACAACAAAATGAAGAAAAAACCCCCACAAAAGATCCTAAAAAACAGAACAAAACAAAAAACAAACCGGGTTAAAAATAGAAATAAATGCACTATAACTGTGTGGTTTTGTTAGTTTTTTGGGGTTTTTTTTTTTTTGGGGGGGGGGGTTACAGTTGGCAAGCAATGTAAATTTATATTTGGTTGTGCCAGTGATTGATATTTTTTTTAGGAGCACTAACAGAGAACCAGTGTGTTATGACTAATATAGATATTAAAAAATGCTGACTCTCCCCCCACCCCCACGCGTAAAAAAGAAAGATAAAATGGACAAAATTCCCTCTTTACGCGGAAAAAATGGCAATTTCTTCGATTTCAGTATAATTTTGACTAGTGCTTGTTTTCACCACGATGGCTCGCGTCTGACGTTGCGACTCCTCTACTACATTGTTACGTTTTTCAAAATTCTCTTCATAGATGGAGATTGCAGTCTGGCTCCCAGGTCTGGTCATCGGGCTGTTGGCGTCACTGGTTGCCTGCGCTGTGACAGCTCTGCCGGAGACGAGGGGGAGAGAACTGCCACAGACCCTGGACGACCTAAAGGCCTGGTACGAAGAGGACAAGAAGAAGAAATCTGACAATAAATTAATCAACGACACTGAGACTGCGGCCTGATAATCACAACAGTTTTGATCGTCTTTTAAAAGCAAATTAAATAATTATAGTGGTACTTGCAAAAAAGAAAAATCAAAGGAGGACATAAGAAATGAACTACATAGCCCCCTTAACATTCGTGTCAATAATAAGTAAGTAAAACAGTTTTGGTTTTAGTAGAGGGTTTTACGGCGCTCGCAACTGCATAAGGTCATATGAGCGCCAAGGGGTGGATGTCAACAGAGAAGTCTTTACAGGGAATCAGGCTTACTCTGCTCACCTCTAAAGCTTCAACAGCACAAAGTCTGTTTCGACTATCAAGGCACCCCGGAAATAGCGGGTCACAAGAGAGTGACAAACATACAAAAGAAGTAGAGGAAAATGA
>NW_004798038.1:181567-194763 GCF_000002075.1 Aplysia californica | reverse complement strand
CTTCCCACCCTCAGAATCTATACGTTTGCAATTCATTAAATGTTATCAGTTAATTTACTAATGCGATGATAATGAAGACGATAATGATGATGATGATGATGATGATGATGATGATGATGATTATGATGATGATGATCATGATGATGATGATGATGATGATGATGATGGTGATGATGATGATCTCAGGAATGTTTACAGACGCCCAGACGTGTTACGCTCCTTTAATTTTGATCAAGATACTCAAAAATCACCCACTGCCTCCTCGCTGCCTGCCTGTCAGACCTTCCGCGGGCTGGAATGGATGCAGAATCTTCTTTAAAATATACGAAAAAAAGCCGCTTAGAAGAGTGAATGTTATCATGCTACCCAACACGGGAATCAAACCGGAGCTTTTAGCTTTATAAATGGTAGAGACTAACCATACATTCACAAGCAAAAAAAAAAAATTTAGTGGAGCATGCGGTGTTGCATCATAGCACTCTCTTGCAGTTTTCACTAAATGCCGCGTTTAATTATCAATCAAGGTAAATATTTTACAAAAGCAACGTATCCTACTGTTTTAACCCTTAAAACCTTGAATTCTTTTTTTTCACACATCCCTAGAATCCTAAATTAAAATCGAGATACTAGAAAAAAATCAGGATGGTAAGTTTCTTTATTTACTGCGTCTTTAATTGTTGTTAGATTTTACTGAAGTTTGAACATGTTATGTACACATGAATGCACATTCTGGACAAAAGGGGAAAAGTATAAAACTAAAACATTGGTTTTTAGGATGAAGCCCTGTAAGTAAAGTCTTGTGTATCACTGACTCCACTTCCGTCAAAGCCTCATTAGACCCAGACGTAGATCTAGCCTCTGGTAGATCTGATCTTGTGGTGATCCCCTGCCACTTCCGCTGTAGTCAAAAGCATCATCGATGTTAAGCGAAACATTGCAATCGTCTTCAACAGTCATCTTATTTGGTCGCTTTTAAGGACAAGAAAGCTAACCCAGATTTCGGGGAGTTCCAGAAATCTTGACCTACACCAAAAGTAAGCATTGTCCTACCTATAGGAGACGTTTGGTTTCATTGGTATGCATATTTGTTTGGTTATAGAGAAAACACCTCCTTGTCTTTTAAAGAAACTTAAGAAAGGTGCTAAAACTTTACCTTTTATTTTCTCAAAACAGTAATTTTCTCGATAGTCCCAATGTGCTTTAAAGCGACCATTTATCAATTATGCGACTGGGAGACCATCATTGGGGTCTGGTTCAAGGTAAAACATGTCACAAGTTTTGCGTCCTAAAAGGCCTGACAGCGAAAAGTCACTACTTTTTTCTTTAACTCCCAAAAATTCCAAACTTTCGGTGTAGAACTGCTCTAATGATACTATTATCGTATCGGTACTTTCTGCTCCCGACAAAGTCATATCTGGGGTTACATCCCCTGTTTCTAGCACTGGGAATTAAACGATAAAGTTGACCAGCGGTCACCAGCGGTATAGGAAAATACGGCGTCAGCTGTTACCAGCGGTATATAGGGGTTTACCCTATTTAAGCAGGTTACATTTTAAAATTAAGTTGGCACAGTTTAGAGGGGGAAATTAAAGAGATACATAAGAACACACCGCGTTGGGCGCGTGGTGCTACAGTGCAGCAATGCCAATAGGCAGAACATTGAAGGAACGTCTGGAAAATATTATTGTAAACCTGACCTCGGTGGACGTGGATTAATCTTTCTCATAACGGTTTATTCTTAAAGCCCATGAAGCATAACATTAACAATGGCTATTTTGACACAAAGAACTGACTTGATTATAGAACGTACGTCGATGCTTTGTCGAGGAAATATAGTACAAAAGTATTTTGTGGACACCAGTAGAGGAAGAAGTTTAGACTCTTGGTAAAAAGGAAAACAACAAGCATCGAAACACTTCCATTTTTATTATGATGCTATCATGGATAAAGAACCAAAGCCACATGTCTTAATAAAACATTGAGTTGTTTCCCTTCATCAATACAGTTTGCCACCCCTCCGTCCCCATCCACCTTCCCCATAAGAAATATAAAATCAAACTGATTAATGGGTTCAGTCCTGAAATAGAGTCACTTTTTTCAAAGATTGTATTAATGAAATATAAAACCGTGATTCAATTACAGAGTGTTTAATTGTTTAATATCCTCAATACCTGAAAACGTGACCATTCTGTTTATCCAGCACGGTCTATTATCCCAGTGCAGTCTAAGAAAAAAATTTTGTTGAAAGAGATATCAATATTAAGAGAAGATAATACTTAATCGTCCCTGTGAGACAATCTCCATGATAAAACACATGTGGACGGAATCCCGCCTGATACAACAGTTATTTCAGGAAATCCTACATGTAGTGCACGTTTCTTCACGCGTGGACTAATCACGTGACGCTGACAGGCCAGCAACTGCCGCCACAATATCAGGGCCAGATGACACAACAGAATAAATAATAATATGTTCAAAAAGGGTACGGAGAGTGTGGGATGGTGGTGAACTAAGTACCAGCTTTTATTTTTTCACAAAAGGAAAAAAAAATTATATTAGTTTACGAACAACGATGAGTATAAGAACATTATTATTAATATTTAATGAGCCTTTCAAGGAGTTCTTTGCAACGCAATAGCCCTTTTTTATAACTATGAGGCAGCGTAGTTGAATCAGGCTCTAGTCAATTTTTGGACAAGTAGAGTTTGTCTTTATTTGGATGAAAAAAATATCAATTTATCTTGAGTACAAGTCGAAATATTTGCGAATGAAAGAGGTGGTGGTCACCTGTTTTCAGAGGTAAAATAAGTGAGAAAATGGGCGCCAAAGATTAGTTATTTCCTTAGCTTAAGAGTCCGTGGTAACTGAAAATTTACATTTTTGTGCCTTTAATGAAAATTTTTCAGAAAAATCCACACGGAAATGAGTTCTTTAAAGGGAAAGAACGGTGTTGAGCCAAAAAACAAAAATTTGATAAAAATTCACATACCTGCGGAAAAATACAAGTTTCTTCATTTTGATTATTTTGATGAGAGCCTGATTCTGCCTCCCTGTCTCACAATTATTCTCTTCGGAAATGAAAAGTTCATTGTATTCAGACATTGTTTGTGGGTGTAATATTTGTTCAACATGGCGTCGACAGGTCGAATTCCATACATGCAAAGGAACAATTGTAAAACCCTAACAACCTTTCTCTATTTATCATGTTTATGGTATACAAATCAGCGTATGCATTGCTCGGTTTATTCAAATGCAAATTAATGTTTCTACGCCCCCCCCCCCCTCATCGAAGTGTTGATGATTTAGGAGATGATTTCTTTCCCTGCCTCTGAGGGCCACCCCGGGTTGAGAGGGATAAATCACCCAAGCAGTCAGACCAAGACACTCGATCAGAACTCTCCCCACCCATGAATCGACCTCCAGTCGCCTGCGTGCCTTGCCGCTCTACCTCAGACCGTGGTATATTATCTGTAAAGTTCTTGAATGTCATATCATCATCATCCAGTTCCAGATCTGCGGCAGACATCGGCGATCATGGTTCTCCATTCATTCCTTTGCTCGGATGTTCTTAAAAAAAGCTACGTTTCCCAGGTCTTTCCCTGTTACCCATTTGTTTAGGTTCCCTAAGTAGGTTACTCTGGGCCTGCCCCGGCCTCATTTGCCTTCGATTTTGCCTGTGAGAGCTAGATGTTCAAGACCTTTATGTCTATTTAGGTGTCTCAAAAACTATGAAAAATATAACATAATACTCTTGATACAAAACCCATGATAAGTTGAGACAGCGATGTCTTACTTTTTTCTTTCCTACACATCTGGATTCTTGAAGGTGTCATCTCTGATTCAGAGGTTGACGTGTAGATCTAATGAATCTCCATCCTCCACCGCCTCGAGCTGCTTTTGTTAATTCTGATAAATCTAGGCCCGTCCATGTTTTTATGTTGATCCACGTTACTCTCTCTCTTCCCTTGACTCTCATGCCCCACATCCTTCCTTCAAGCCCCTCCTTCACAATAGTCTCGTAACTTTTAAAGTAGTCAAAATATCGTATTTTCTGCATTTCATTGTATTCACAAGAGACACACAAGAGACACACAAGAGACACACAAGAGACACACAAGAGACACACAAGAGACACACAAGAGACACACAAGAGATACACAAGAGACACACAAGAGACACACAAGAGACACACAAGAGACACACAAGAGACACACAAGAGACACACAAGAGATACACAAGAGACACACAAGAGATTGAAAGCCTTCAAAGGGTCAGGGGAAAATAATGATTGCTGACTCAGCGACTCTAAGACCACAGTTATTTAACGGCTTCAAATAAATCTTCGAGTACAAGTTCTAGAAGTGTTTTCAAAGAACGTGGGATTTTTATCCCCTGTCTTGACCTATGCTTGTCAATGGGGCTCTTCACAGCACTTTTGGGAACTCAGATATGTTCAAGTGTTTTTTGCTCTTCATGTTTTTGCTTTTTTTTATCCCGATAACGGCCTGGTTTGGTTTTTTTGGGTATCTATCTGAATATTGGCATGCTTTTCACACACACAAAAAAAAAATACAAGAAAACAAACAAAACAAAGAAAGCATACCTATAATGAATTGAAACGAAACAAGGGTGGTACATGGTTTATTGGACACTCTTCGCTGATTTCACATCAACTTGAACCAACATTAGGTCTACACTGAGGTTTCGCACAAAAAATACGAAGTTATCCGTAGTGCTCCGTTAATTGAAAAAAATATTTTTAAAACAACCTAAGATCTTGATATTGTTCCATTTAAACCTTGAGAGGAACAGGTACTATGGTTTTATTTTGAGGCCGGGGGTAGGGGATAAAGACAGAGAGGGATGGGGTGGGGGGGGGGGGGTTGCCATACGTTTCCTAAAGAACACAACACTCTCGAGAACTTCCATCAAGGGGGAACTCAGTATTTGTGTGACGAGAGGCTTGAAAGACTTTATGACACTTCCTTTTTCCACGTTTTTCATCAAAGTCTCTTGAGTTAGCTGCTACAGTAGTGATTGCAGCTTACAACACGCGTATGGTATTGAATGGTATGAACTCGCCAGAATCACACAAAAATTCAAATCACTCTTTTTAATTTTCTCAGAACTTTGCATACGGGTTTAATGTTGGATGAGCAACAGATTCTACAAGCCCATTCATAATGGTCACTTCAAACTAACGACCCGATACGTTTTCTTCTTTGTTTGACTAAAGGGGATTTTCAAAGGTAATAGAAGCATTACAGCAAACATCTTCATCATTAGAAAGTTCACACATTTTTCTGAGCACCACACGCCAACGTACAATGTACAGCTAAAAAACACGGCCCTTATAGATCGGGTGAGAACTTTTGGAGACTCAAGTGCAGACGTCTAGACAGTCTTGAGTTGAACTTTACAATCTTACACTGAAATGGAGGGGTGGATGGCGTCGTTGTCTCGAAATGAGCAATTTGTAGTCTAGGTTAGGTTACAGTATTCGTTTATTTTAGTGGTCCTTTGCATGCACCCACAGTACTGTTTTTGAAATGATAGAGCACAAATAGAGACATTTTTTAAATTCTGGATCAAGGTTTTCGAGGAAAACTGTTTTTGTTTGGTAGCTGGCCTACAGTATATGTGTCATCAAATGTTTCGTGGGTGTATTATATAGATCAGTACAGGAGCTGGAATGTTTTCTTGCGGACATGATGGCGCTCATATGACCGTATGCAGTTGCGAGCGCCGTAAAAACCTCTACTGAAACTAAAAACGGACACGCGAAAATGAACAAGCTATAGTATCGCCACCAGCAATGAATCCACCTTGCACAAACGTCGTCAGCCAACTGGATCATTAAGGGGGGGGGGGGGGGGGCTACACCCCCAAAATCAAAATTCGGCTCAAAATCATGGAATTTGAGTTGTAGGCATTTTTAGCTTCCTCAGCCTCCTCTCCTACAACTATTTCATGGCAAAAGAACCCCCAAAAACCGTATTTTTTCCCATACCGGGCATGTTTGTAACCGCTATTTCCTCATAAAGTCAGTATTTTATTTTTCTTTATCGGCCGTTTTCTCAAAATGCGACTTTTCTCTATACTTTTTTGAATAACTCCACCATTTTTCTTGCAATCTTCATGAAATTTTCACAGAATGAAGTGAAGAGGTAATACTAAAAATGGGTCTGTTGCATTTTTGATATATGGAATAAATTTTTGTTGGTGGTGTCTGGAGTGTGGATTTTCACGGATTTTTCGCAAACGTGAATGCTACCTCAGGAAAAAATTCATTAAAAATTTTCTAATTCGATTAGGAAAAAAACAACAGACAAATTTTTAGATCTAATGTTTGTGAACACGCATGCAAAAAACCCAATCAATTTCCATGAGCGATAAGTGCGGTATTCATTACGTAAGACAAGTCAATAAAATCCAATTTCTCAAATTTGATTGCAGATTTTAAGACTCCTTAATATGATTGTTATATGTGTGAAATTTGGTAAAATTCGGTCCAGTAATAAGCGAGATAGCCTCCAGGTGTAGCCCCCCCCCCCACCCCTTAACCTCAACCTCCCCACAAGGTGATCGAACTCATGCCTTTTGTGAGCAGCGGTGGAGAGCCTATCCTTTTTACACTACATATGCTGATTAAATCTGCCATTACATCACACAGTTACAGAGTACGCTGAGTCTCTGGTGCAATGGTTGAACTTTTTGCCCTTGCACATACAAGGCGTGAGTTCAAATCCAGAGCCGAATCCAGGGTG
This sequence comes from Aplysia californica, assembly GCF_000002075.1. Lineage (NCBI taxonomy): Eukaryota > Metazoa > Mollusca > Gastropoda > Aplysiida > Aplysiidae > Aplysia > Aplysia californica. Next base: position 187,996 of record NW_004798038.1, on the reverse strand, counting down.
GGGAAGTAATATGTGAGGCAGCGTGGTGGAATCAGGCTCTCGTCAATTTTTGGGCATGTACAATTATTGGTACCATCTTAAAGCGTGTTCACTTGTCTTTGTTTGGATGGAAAAAAATATCCATTTATCTTGAATACAAGTCGAGATATTTGCGAATGAAGGACGTGGGGGTCACCAGGACCTGTTTTCAGATGTAAAATTAGTGAAACAAATGGCCGCAAAAGATTAGCAAATTCCTTAGATTAAGAGTCCGCGGTAACTGAAAATCTACTTTTTTTGCCTTTAGTCAACGTTTTTCAGCAAAATCCATACAGAAATGAGTTCTTTAATAGGCATGAAAGGTGTTCAGCCAAAAAACAAAAATCTGATAAAAATTCACAAACCTACGAAAAAATGCAAGTTTCTTCTTTTAGATTATTTTGACGAGAGCTTGATTCAGCCACGCTGCCTCACATAATATACTGAATATCTCCGCCTTGCTTTCACATGGAAAGATGGAAGACTAACAAGGCAGACGTAGACCTGGAGGAACCTATTTAGAAAACCTGAACTGACGACTGACGAGGAAAAACAGTTCAATCTGGGATTTTTGAGAGCATACGAGGGGAGAAATAGATTAACATTTGTGATGTCCGATGTCTGCTCCAGAGCTAGCACTTTTTGATGATGACGTCTGTCCCCTAGCTGGGATGTCGTGGCCTACACAGTCTAGTTGGCAACAAAGAGGTCATGTTTAGTACTAGAGTGCTACTAAATGAAATGATCTTCAATGATCTTCAAATGATCTTCAATGATCTTCATTAGAGTGCATGGTAGTGATGTTCCCCATATAAACGAACGGGGATGTGTGTGCCCATTCTGGGACGCTGAACTTCAAGGGCACGACATGCACAGTTCAACAGAAGGGTGAGTACTCGCGAGACTCACGTGAAGGTGTCTCAACGGTCTTAGGAGGAAATCAACATACACCAGCCTGCACTGAAATAATATGGTGGTAGGGTAGTTAGTGTTTGATGTACTTCAGCTTGTGAGGAGAGGGGTAGGGGTTCAGATCGTTTATGTAAATGGGCGCACGCCGGCCATGCCGATGAGGGTAGGAAGGTCCCCATGTCTGACACGTGTGACGTCACTGTTGTGAGCTCTAGTATTGTATTATATAACCTCTATGGGTTGCCCCGTACTGGTGGAGTCAAAGCAGCCAGATTCCCGTAGTACCTAAAATATGTCGGGCGATGGGGACGGGGAGGGGGAAGGGGCGTAAAAGAAAAATACGCATGCGTTTACGACGAGACAGCCGCCCATTTTCGACGAAATTTCATTAAGAAAGATTTTCTTAGACAAAATATGAACTTCTTGGATAGTGTCGTAGAAAACCCCAAAACATGGGTAAGATGCGGTCATTTGTATATTTGACAGTCCTGTCCTGGTGGCCGCTGGAGTACGTTTGTATGACAATCTTGTCCTGGTGGCCGCTGGAGTACGTTTGTCTGTTCATGCAGCCAGAATGAAAAACAGCCGCACGGTTGAACATGTTGTATACCTTCGAGACTAAGACCCAGAAAAAGGGCCAGGTTGAACATTTTGGAACACGGTATATTTTCCCGGCTACGGGAAGTGGGGAAAGGCGAGCGTGTCTTACGTTTTCGGAGGTGTGTTCTCCTGTCTTGCTATTTTTGCCTTGTGTATTATGGCAAGGCAGCGTCTACCGCTCGTGGGATCATCTTTTGTTATCGCGACCCAGGACCTGTTTTCTCGGATGTGGGGCTAGAACCAATATTATTCGGCGTGTTTTTTGCCCGACGCTGCTTAGCTCCTGTCGAAGGTACGTTTCTTTTGAAGATAATGATAATATTGTCATTATAGAATTATTAAGATAATGTTCGTTATGACTTGTTTTGCATAGTTTTGTCTCTACAAAATGTTTTTGCAGTTAGATGATTTTTCTTATGCTGGGTAAACGAAAAGGCGCATCGTTTGTTTACACTACTAGTACATCCATCCTCTTGTCCTGGAATTGAATGAATACTTTCTGTGGCAGTTCCATCTGAACGGACAACTGTCGTTTTGATTTCATTTGATGTGGCACGCAGATACACACCCACACAAGAACCTGTAAAATATTGAGAAGACAGTAATTATTAAAAATTACTTTATCTATATACAATGCAATTTTTTGTATCGAATTCGGAATGGACATGTTAACGCCTGGACGATATCTAAGATAACAGTGGCAACGGAGTCTCACAGAGATAAAAGTCGTATTCAGTTTACATAATATTATTTTTATTGCAATTTCTAGTATTGCACTTGCGACAAAGGAAGACAAATAACACACTGAATAGACGCATTCGTCTGTAGAATGGTACAAATGAACTTTTGAAAAGAACAATCAACAGCATAGTATACAGTCGTCACCAAAAATTAAAAACCACCTGATTGTTTGGGGGTTTAAATCTTTGGAGAAAAGTCAAAATAATTATCTTTCATTTATAGGAGAATGCTCTCTCTAACACTTGCAATATGTGGGGGTAGGTTGTTATGAAATAGTTTTGATCTTAATCTGTACTTTGTGTTTCCACATCTGCATTGACAGCCACTTGAATACGACCTGGCATGCTTAATGTGAGGATTTGACAATGTTCTGGTACAGTGTCAAGTGTTCACACTTCCTTGATTGCATCTATTAATTCAACTTATTACTTTTGACCCTGGGCGAATGTCTGTCTACAACTTTGTTTTTCTTGAATTCTCAGAGATGTTCAATGGGATTGGGGTCAGAGTTTTTCCAGAGCACTTTAAGGTCTTGACCTTGACCCTTTTCAAGCAATCTTGGTCATTCTTTTCGTTGCCCAGTGACACGGAGAGCTGTCGTGCAGGGAAACTTTGCTCCCATCAATGCGCAGAATGTGTACTCCCCACTCATCTCGCATCAGTTCCTAGTCAAGTGCTCTTTGCCCATTCCAAGGGGCGTTCCAGGCTCTACATAATATTATATAATCCCACAGTCCCAGATTTCGGCAGGGAATCCTAATTCGTCAGACTTTGTGGCCTTACCATTGTCCGAATTGGGAACTTTTCATTCCGAACTGATGAACTACAATCTAATGCGAAGTTAGAAAACGTCACTTTGCCTCAGTAGTTCACAGTCCAGTGCGCATGATTTTTAGCTAACGCCAGTCGCTTCTTTTTCATATCAAAGGTGAGTTTTGGTTTACGGGAAAGTTTGAGCCCGAATTCATCAACCATCTGGGATAAAACTGTTATAAGAGTTATTTCTGTACCTTTTCGAAGTAACATAGCTCTGATTTACCTGCCAGACTTTGTAAGTGACTGTGAGATGATGCTTTTTTTCTGGGACGACCATTTCTTAACAATAGGATGCCTAATTTTGATAATTGTCTGTAAAAATAGAGTTGTCGACTGCTATTTTGCAACATCCCGTTTGGCATAATAAGGCCTCACGCGAGAGTAACACGCCTTTTGAACGCCACGAAGTAATTGAGAATTTGACGTCCATTGTTAGTGCATTTATTGATAAAGAAAAGACCATTTCAGACACGACCAGAGCCTTAAAAGTACTGACTAAATGTTCTTGGGACATTCAATGGAAACTTTTGGTGCAATAGACCAGAAATAGTAAAAGAAATGCTTTCAAAATAGTTTTCTTTTTTTAAGAAGATAATGCGATACTCTGCAACAACAGAGACATTACTTGTCGTTGTATCCTTGGGATAGGCACTTTAAAAAGATTTTCCACTCTTTACCCATGTGGGAATGGATACCCAGCAAATCACAGAAAAATACCTTGTTAGGGTCGAGAAAAACTGAACGCGCCCTCCTAGCATGCTGGATGTCAGTGTCTTAGCCCCTGGAAAAATGGCAGCTTGCACCGCATGCTTCCCCAAAACGTGTGATTGCTTCAGAATGATATGTCTGCTAGGGCATTAATATAATGTGTGGCATGGTTGTGAAATGAGACGCTCATCAAAATAATGAAATCGAAGAAACCGATTTTTTTTTTCGCCAGTTGGCCAATTTATATTTCAGTTGAAATACTTTGCCATTGCAGGAGAAATAGTTTGTTCTCATCAGAATTAATAACCGTGTTTGCTTTTAATAGCTATAGAGTGCGCTTGCAGCAAAAACAACAACAACAACAAACAAAACAAAAAACAAAAAACAAAAAACAAAAACAACCCGAACTAACCCAGTAACAGCACAGAAAAAAACCCGGTTTGTTCTAATTAGAAATAGAATGCGTGAAGTGTGTGTGCAACAAAAGAAGAAAAAAACACCGTGTGTTCTCATAAGAACAAGAGAGCGTGCGCGAAAAAACCCCCAAAAAATAAAAAACCAGAAACAGAAAACAACGGTTTGATATCATTAGAATACTATAAAATGAAGGTGCAACAATTTTTTAAAAAAATAAAGATTTCTTCTCATTAGAATTAAAGTGTATTTGGGGGGCTGTCGTGATCGAGATTAACCATGCTCTCCCCTCATTCAATAGGTTCGGGGACTGAATTTCTAAAAGTGTCTCCTTTCACTTCATTTCCTGCTCTCTAACAGTGTTATGTTATCTACTTTCCTCTCCACTCTCTTCCCCCATCCACCTCATCTCCTTTGCCCCTTCCTCATCATCATCATCCAGTGCCAGATCTGCGACAGACATCGGCGATCATAGTTTTCCATTCATTCCTTTTCTCGGATGCTCTCAAAAAGCTACGTTTCCGTGATCTTTCCCTGTGACCCATTTGTTTAGGTTCCCGAAGTATGTTGTTCTGGGCCTACCCCTGCCTCGCTTGCCCTCAATTTTGCAAGTGAGAGGCAAATGTTCAAGACCCTCATGTCTATTTGGGTGCCCTAAAAACTGCTTTTGTTTTTTCCTAATTGTTCTTAAAATTGAGCGTCCCACGTGGGCTTCATCAAACACTACCTCATTTGATTTCTCTTCCTTCCACGATACTCTTAGCAGTCTCCTAATTCTTCCTGCAGCCTTTTACTGCTACTCCTTGGCTCATTCTAACTGCTGTCTTTCAGCCGCACCCCTGATCTTATGGTAGGTAAAATGTAACTACCATCCTTCTCGGATAAAGGCGAAAACATCTTTGAGATACTGTGTGCAAGATGCAAACGTCAAAGATCCCTTAGTTGTTCAAAAGTATAGAGTAGCCTTCGTTCGCCCTTGGGAAAAATTTCAAAATTAGTTCCTTCCAATCTAAAGATATTTAACGTGTCCCGTGCCCTCATGATATTACCTCATGCAGTTGCGAGCACATAAAACGCTTATCAAAACAAACAAGTGCGTGTGTTTTCGGGAAAAAAATCCAACAATTTAACTGCTCTGATTGCGATCATAATGACCATGTGCTTTGTGCTGAGCATGCTAGACAGTTTGATCAATGCGGGAGGTAGAGAAAAGGAGATTTCGTTAATGTTGGCTTAGAAAAATGAAATAGCGTTCGGATTTGTGAAAAAAGACATTCGTGGTAAAAACCATCTACTCTGATTGTTCCAGTCACTCACACTGTCCAACATGTCCTGTTTTCCTTTTTAACCCTGCCCCAATCCCCTCTCTCCTTCTCTCCCTCACTCTCTTTCTTTCTCTCTTTCTCTCTCTCTCTCTCTCTCTCTCTCTCTCTCTCTCTCTCTCTCTCTCACACACACACACACAAACACACCCACATACACACGCACACACCCGCTCACAAACACACACGCACACACACACACACACACACACACACACGTACACACACACAAACACACACTCACACACCCACCTCCCCCCCCCAACATACATACAAAAACATACAAAGACATTCCTATAAACAGTCTATCGTCTTGACTTTTTCTTCTTCTTTTTTGTGATTGTTACTCTCATACATGATGTATAACACCTCTACTCTTCGGAACTTATTCTATGTGAGGCAGCGTGGTGGAATCAGGCTCTCGTCAAAATAATGAAATCGAAGAAAACAGCAGTTTTCTCCCTGCTTAGCAATTTTTCTTAAATTTTTGCTTTTTTTTTGGCTCAACACCGTTTATGTCCATTTACAAACACATTCCTTTTTCAGGATTTCACCGAAAACTTTGATTAAAGGCACAAAAATATAAATTTACAGTTTCCATGGACTCTCCAGCTTTGGAATTTACCAAGCTTTGGCAGCCATTTTCTCGCTAATTTTACCTCTTAATAAAACCAGGTAACCCCCACCTCCTTCTATCCAAAATATCTCCACTTCTATTGAAGATGCAGGGGTAATTTTTTCATTGAAAGCAAGACAAATGAACAAGATTTAAGATGATACCTATAACTCTCCATGTCCAAAAAATGACGAGAGCCTGATTCCTCCACGCTGCCTCACATATGACCTTATTGTGCTTCAAGTACCGTAAAACTCTTACAAGAAAAAAAGAGAACAAAAA
>NW_004798038.1:179745-181467 GCF_000002075.1 Aplysia californica | reverse complement strand
CTCTCTCTCTCTCTCTCTCTCTCTCTCTCTCTCTCTCTCTCTCTCTCTCTCGCTAATGGGTAAGTGTACACGTGCATGATTACACTCATTCCAGTTCCAGTCTCTTTTCGGTGTTGTTTTGTTTCTGAACATTGAAACTATGGTAGTATCATATCAATCAAGTGCTAGTCTCCGCCAAATATGTGCGCTTGCGGTTATCGGTGGCTCTTGTGTTCTAGCGGTTCCCGTGTCCACCTCTCATTCAATAGATCCCGGGTTCAAAACCTGATTGCAACGGAAAATTTTCTTCTGTAAATATTTCTCATTTCACATCCTTTCCTGCTCTCTAACCATGTTCTGTTGTCTGCTTTAGTCTTCAGTTTCTACCCTTCCTTGCCCCCTCCTCTCGGCTCCTGACTCTTTCTGCAGCGTTTCTATTGCTACTACTTGGCTCTTTCTTACTGCTTTCTTAGGGTAGGTAAGATCTAACACCTAGTCTTCTCGTATCAAGGCGAAAATAATCTGGGGGGTCCAGTGTCTAAGTTGCGCCCGTTAATTATCCATTTGGTGGTCCTAAATCGATAAGAATAGAGGGGGGGGGGTGTCCAAAATTAATTCATACCAAACTGAAAATGCTTCTTGAGTCCAGCGCGCTCATGTGACCTTATACAATTACGATCGCCGCAAAACACTAACCAAAACATCACAGTTATTATCACATCAATGAGGAAGGGGTTGGCTTAGCCAGTTGTTTAATGCGCCAAGTAATTATTGTTAACCCTTGGTTTACGTAAAAAGAAATCGGGACTTTTCTTCTGTAGCACTTGTCATTGGAACCGGGTTGAGACTTGATTCTTTGCCCAGCCCCAGTGTAAAGATAAAAGGATATTATATTATTATTTTTCTGTAGTCAAGAGTCAAGAACGCTCACGCACTCTAAGCCTTGACCCACTTTCCATGACCCTGGTGACCCATTTACCTGTGCGCTCTCGTTGGATGCCCTCCTCTTCGAGGCGGGCAAAATTCGAATAAATATCCGGACAATCAGATAATCCTCAATAAAACATTATCCGAATTCAGACTCTTAACTCTCTTTCCTGACCCGTTTGTCGAAGTGGGTGCACCCATTTGTTGAAGTGATGTTAACCCGTTTGTTGAAGTGATTCTAACCCATTTGCCGAAGCAGTTCACAACAGTTATTTACCGAACAGGTGCACTAACAAATTAACCGGATTTTGCTAAAGCGACTCATTGCCCAGCCCTACCTCCTCTCTGCGTCGACGCACGCTATAAATCATAGCCGGGGTCTGCTGAGTGTTTTCTAAGACGGGACATGTCTGCAATGTGTTGTGTGCAGAGTTATGTTTGTTTGTGTCGCTTGGCAGTTATGATAAACGCCAATGTACTTTTAGAGTGGCATCCTCGGTTTGGTTTTCTCACACCAGCCAGAAGATTTGAAGTTAAAATTACACAGAGAGTATTAGATTCTACTGTAACCTCTCTGATGGGAGTCGATGACCACTTTTTAATCATCTGCGTGCTTCTCAAAATGCGTACGGCTCTCATTTTACCTGCCAAGTGCACACACTCATACACACACACACACATACAGACAGATAGACAGACAGACAGACAGACATACAGACAGACTCACACGTACATACACATATAACACACACACACACACACACACACACACACCACACACACAGAGACACACACACAGACACACACACACACACA
>NW_004798038.1:175147-176923 GCF_000002075.1 Aplysia californica | reverse complement strand
CCCAACAACCCCAGAGAGAAGAGGCTCCATATTGTTTAAAAAGACTTAACTCTACAGCAACGTTTTCAATTGACTACTTGTTGGAGGGGGCTTAGCGGGGTTATGAATAAATGCAAATCCTGAATTTATAATATTGTGTATCACCAGACAAAATAATCGAGACATATCCAATAAGATATTTATTCCCACTATAGGTTAAACGCAATTAGAACTTTTAAACCTGCGGTGGGAATAGGGAATACATGCAAATTCTGAATTTAATATATTATGTTTTTTTGACAACATAAAACAATCGAGAAATTTCCCAAAAGATAGATATTCCCATTTTGGGTAAAACAAAATTTGAAGTTTTAAACCTGCGGTTGATAATAACTATCCGAAGGTATTTTAGCACTAAATTTAATTATAGATGATATAGGAACATACGAACAGAAGGCAAAGAAGCAGAGATGACATTACTACAAATTATGTAGCCTATCATCAATTTGGTTACAAATTAAGATATCTTTATCCAGTCTTTATCGTGACCAGGAGCCAATGCCACACTCATGCCATGACATGATTATTGGACGCTATGCGTCGAGGAGAAATAAACAGAACAAAATAAGAAAATAAATCACAAACAAAACTAACAAAACACAAAAAAACGACCCCCCCAAAAAACAACAACAACAACCAACAACAACAACAACAACAAACAAACAACAAAACAAAACAACAACAACAACAACAACAAAAAACAGACATTCACAGACGCCATGAGATTATATGTATGGCGTTAGTCCCCCTCACCTCTTTAGATAGACTTTTCCAGTCTGACTGCAAACTTAGAAAATCTGGTTTTGTGAAGACTTAAATATGTACATGTATTATACATATTTTTTTCTTAAATTTGCAAGAACATACTCTTCTACTGCATCTCCAGTAAGGGGAATACGTTTTTAAACTAAAATTCGACAAACAATTAAATTAGTATTCTGTTGCCGTAAAATGTAGACAGGATATAAATTGTGGGCAGCATTTTGAGGTGTAGAGAAAAAGGAAGGTGTCACAAAACGTGAATTAAATACTCCGTAACATTTGTTACCTTTTCGACAAATTTGATTATTGAAAACTTATCGTAGGATTTCAACACAGACGAGCGCAATAAAACCTCTACTAAAACAAAAACAAACAAACATCTAATCGCTGATTAATAGAACGGTTCTTATAATAATGACGTGGGTTCACCCTACTTACTTCAGGGCCAAAAAGTATTTCAAAATCTTCATAAAAAGGAGGGCTTATTTCATCCTTATTTACTGTACTTGGAGCATGAAAAGAAAATCTGAGTTTTTAACTCCAAAGTGGGCTAGGGAACGGATGGAGAAAAGATTGTTTAACATTCCCTAATGCATTGAAGACATGCTGTTTTGGAGTAGGCTACCTCAAATATTATTACTTCATTATTCATGCAGATAATTCCATTCATGTTTGTGAGCTCGTTTGGTTTTTTTGCTTCTTTTCGGTTTAAAATGGTAATGAGCCCGGCCAGAAAAATTGAAAATTACGAAATATGCAAATTCATATTTTATGCGTCTGTATGCTGGTTCAAAATGTTGAACTTCATTGCCTCTGATCTACAGATGGTGAGATATATGGGTTATGCTTCGTCATACAAATTCTAATGGTGAAAAGTGAGAGCAACATCATGTGAGGATTTTGTTTCCTTGTTTCTTTTTCTATTTTGAAGCAAATCTTACAAATGTAGGTGTTTTTAACGCCCCCCTCCCCCCC
>NW_004798038.1:169351-175047 GCF_000002075.1 Aplysia californica | reverse complement strand
AAAAAAACGATGCAGTTTTGATAATTTGGAATGAGGCTAGCTTCAACCCTGCCTGTCAGTGCTCACTTAGGGTAAAAGGAATCCAACGTCCAAGCAGACAGACCGAGATACTAAGTAAAAAAACAATAATTATTATTGACCCACCGGAGATTCGAACAAGGGTGTACTAGCTGTCACGATGGAAAACCTAACCGCTCTACTCCAGACGTGGTAATGTCAAGATGATCACGTGGCCTGGTTTTAAAAACAAAAAGAAAACATAAGGTGGTGCCTTTATAGATCAAGGGTGGTTGGCGGGTGCTTAGTTTCGATTTGCTCCTTTCTCCCACCATCAAAGAGCTATTTTGCTTATATCTCTTCCTTTTTTCTTTCTTTGTGAATTACTCTATCTAGTAAAGTCTCTTATCATCGGTACTTAGCTGACCTATTTCTGTTGCTGTACCGTAAACCCCTAACAAGAATTAATTGATCTTTATATCGCTCTTTATATTTCGGAGAGCCAACTTTCTGATTCCCCAAAATCGGAAAGCTAATAGAAGAATACTGCCTTTGGTATTTTTATAAGTAAATAGGTATCAGCAAGTAGTAATAGTTTGTCACGGGCAAACTACAGTTTGTCACAGGCCTAGTTTGTCACAGGCCCAGTTTGTCACAGGCTCAATTTTGTCACAGGCCCAGTTTGTCACAGGATAAACTACTTTGTCATAGGCCCAGTTTGTCACAGGATAAACTACTTTGTCATAGGCCCAGTTTGTCACAGGTCAAACTACAGTTTGTCGTAGGCCCAGTTTGTCACAGGATAAACTACTTTGTCATAGGCCCAGTTTGTCACAGGTCAAACTACAGTTTGTCGTAGGCCCAGTTTGTCACAGGATAAACTACTTTGTCACAGGTCCAGTTTGTCACAGGTCAAACTACAGTTTGTCATAGGCCCAGTTTCATTTAAGGGTGCGGGCGGGGGGGGGGGGGGGGCTATTACACCTGAAGGCTATCTCACTTATTAGAGGACCAAATTTTACCAAATTTCACACATATAGCAAGCATAGTCTTAAAATCTGCAATCAAATTTGAGAAAAAAATTTCGTTTCCATGGATACGGCGGCCATATTGGATTTTATTGACATGTCTTACGTAATGAATTTTTGTATACGTGTTAACAAACATTAGATCTAAAAATCTGTCTCTGTTGTTTTTTCCTAAACGAATTAGAAAATTTTTAATGAATTTTTTTCCTGCGGTAGTATTCAAATTTGCAAAAATTCCGTGAAAATCCATACTCCAGACAATACCAACAAAAATCTATTCCATGTATCAAAGATTCAACACACACATTTTTAGTATTACCTCTTCTCTTCATTCTGAGAAAATTTCATGAAGATTGGATAAAAAATGGTGGAGTTATTCAAAAAAGTATTGAGAAAAATCGCGTTTTGAGAAAACGGCCGATAAAGAAAAGTAAAATATTGACTTTATGAGGAAATGGCGGTTACAAACATGCCAGGTATGGGAAGAAACACAGTTTTGGGGGTTCTAATGCGATGAAATAGTTGTCGGAGAGGCTGAGGAAACAAATGTTTACTACTCAAAATTAATAATTTTGAGCCGAATCGAGACTTTGGGGGTGTAACCCCCCCCCCCCCCCCCTTATGTATTTGAGTATCATTGACAATCATAATTACAGCACTTTAACACTGTAGTAGTAACTTAGTTTTCTTATTCTCCACCTTCAAATTGGCGTTGTAAAGATAGTTCCTCTTAATTAATATCAATTCAGCTTGTGTTGTTCAATATTTCTTCCCTTTTGAATGCAAATCAAAGCAAATTAGATCTACTCTGTAAAATTTCAACAACGAGTATTCTTTTGTTAAAAACAGTTGAAAAATACAATTCAATTCATACAATCAATCAATCATTCGTTTACTGTTTTTGAGAGGGTCAGTGAAAAGTTCCATCATGCAGGGCACGGTCAGGGCCTGCGACAAACTGGCATGCTTCCGTAATTGCATGAGGACAAAGACAGTAAGAAAAACATGGAAACCACGAGGCAGTTTTGTTGAAACCTTTAGTAAAAGTAGAGAATAACACCCCCCCCCCCCCCACCTTCCACTTAAAAAAGAAAAAAAATGAAGATTGGAGTAATTTGCGCGAAACTGTTGGTGTTTCCGACTTTCTTTTTTAAGGGCTGTTAGATCTCACCAACCACTATGCCTCGCATTTATTACTCCTAGTCCCTTCCCTGCATCAGAAATGACTAGTGAGATGCGGGACAGGAATAAGGAAAGGGGACGTGACCAAGACAGGTCAATAATTATACCGGCCGAGAGGAAACAGGCGGTAAGGTAAATTTGGAAATTTTAATCAAAATATTGACTAGAATTACTAGAATGTTCTGACTCCATCTTTCATGTGTGGATGAAGGTATGACGTGACGGTAAAGAAAGAGAAATGGTGTTAAAAACCAATTCAGACAATCCCTCTTGCTTAATTTACAATGAAAACAATAAGGGGATTCCTCGGTTGTGAGGAACAGACTATTAGTTGTACGGCGTGAAACTTTCAACTTTCACCGGATGCCTGACCCCAATCTCGCCTATATCGAGGAGTGACGCGTCTCTACTTTTTTTGTCTCCGTCTGCATGCAGCTTTTGTCCATCAGAACAATCCTGCCTACCCAGCTGTTTCCCCTAATGTCTTGGCCTATGAGACATAGCATCAACACTCAACACTAGGCACTCAACACCACTGCACTCTGCACTGTAGTGCTGGGCGGGAATCGATTCGATGCATCGATACCGATATCGGAATCGAATCGATACATAGGAAAGGATGGATAAATGAGGACTAATATTATTCTCAGGCAATTCACTGATCCAAGGTATGATTCTTTTGTTGTTTTCAAGTCCAATCGAAAAATTAGGTTGAAAAAAGAAACCCGCTCCTCAGATATAAATCAACATGGCATCAAGAAAGACCTGTATTGTGTGGGAACATTTTGAGAAGGATAATCCTTCGCAGGTTAAGTGTTTATTAGGCAAAAAAACATTTGCATTCTCAGGTTAATGTGTTGATTTTGAGTGCCCATTGTGTGTATTGGTAAAGAAATTTTTTTTATCGATCAATTTCAAGTAGGCCTACTAGGTATCGGTATCGGAATCGGTATCAAATCGATTCCTTGAAAAAGTATCACGTATCGCAACGATTCCTAAATAGTGGTATCGTCCCAGCACTACTGCACTGACAGATCTGTGCATTAGGTCAAGGACATTTGAAATGTCGCCACGTCCCCTAGGAACAAACAATGCACTGCGTGCTGGGAAGGTTGTAATGTACTACCTCGTGCCAGACTGGGTGGGGAGTTCGGGGGATGGAGGTTGGGGGGGGAGGTTGTTTGTTGGTTGGGGGGGGAGGGGCGAGGGGTTATATCTATAGGCTCCTCTACTTCTGCTGAAAGGTGAGTGCAAGGAACGGGCACAGCGTGCTGAACGTGGATATAAAAGATGATATGTCTGCTGGGGCATTAATATTATGTGTGGTATGGTTGTGAAATGAGACGCTCATCAAAATATTGAAATCGAAGAAACCGATTTTTTTTTTCGCCAGTTGGCCAATTTATATTTCAGTTGAAATACTTTGCCATTGCAGGAAAAATAGTTTGTTCTCCTCAGAAGTAATAACCGTGCGTTGTCAGAAAAAAAAACCCAGTTTGCTCTTAATAGCAATAGAGTGCTCTTGCAGCCAAAAAACAACAACAAACAAAACAAAAAACAAAAACCAAAACAAAACAACAAACTAACCCGTAACAACACAGAAAAAAAACAGGTTTGTTCTCATTAGAAATAGAGTGCGTGTAGTGTGTGTGCAACAAAAGAAGAAAAAAAAAACGTGTTTTCTCATAAAACTAGAGAATGCGTGCAAAAAAAGGAAACGAAAAACAACGGTTTTGCCGAAAGGTGAGTGAACGGAAAGGGCACAGCGTGCTGAGCGTGGAGATACAGGTGTCTAGACTCCTGTGATCTCGGAAGGTAGGCCTAGGAGTTTCTGTTTGTTTTGTTTTCGTTGTTTGTGTGTGCTGTTTTCTATTTGTAGAAAAGGGGGGAGAGGAAGAAAGAGGATGCAGATGGAGGTTGGTGGACGTGGGACTATTTCGTCTGTCGATGATGGCTAAGCCTACATGGTAAGTTTAGTTTTTAGATTTAATAGAGATTTTACCGCGCTCGCAAATACATAAGGTCATAATATGAACGCCAAGGGGTGGATGTTAACAGAGATTCTGAAGTCCTCCCTGGGAATCAGGCTTATTCTGCTCACCTCTCTAGCTTCAGTAGCACAAAGTCTGCTTCGACTATCTAGGCACCCCAGAAATAGCAGGTCACAAGAGTGTGACAAACATGAAAAAGAAGTTGTGGAAAATTGATGATAGTAAGGCTTAGGAAAGAAAGCAGTTCCCTGTTGCAGCTCAGGCACAGTTATAAGCTTGCCCTTGGTGCCATTGGTGAATCGGCTAATTGACAACTCTACTGTGCGTAAGAACCTGGTTAATGTCCTCCCTTTGGGAATGACCTAAAGACACTTCAGTCAGTAGCACTGCCCGTTGGGCCTATATTGTAGTTGACATAACATGAAAAATTCTTATAGTGATCGCTGTGTGTCACACAACGCTAGCATTGCATCAACAGCACGACATGCTAGCTTTCAGCTTGGGACATGATATAATGCCTAACGAGTACTAGTGTCATGTCCCTGTTGTGTGTGAGGCAGCGTGGTGAAATCAGGCTGTCGTCAATTTTTGGGCATGTGGAGTTATTGGTATCACCTTAAAGCTTGTTAACTTGTCTTTATCTGGATGATAACAGTATCCATTTATCTTCAATACAAGTCCAGATATTTGCAATTAAAGGAGGTGGGAGTCACCAGTTTTCAGAGATACAATTAGTGAGAAAATGGACGCCAAAGGTTAGTTATTTCCTTAGCTTAAGAGTCCGTAGTAACTGAAAATTTACATTTTCTATGCCTTTAAAAAACGTTTTTCAGAAAAATTCATCAGAAATGAGTTCTTTAATGGGTATGAAAGCCAAAAAAACAAACATTTAATAAAAATTCACAAAAATTCGGAAATATGCAAGTTTCTTCATTTTGATTATTTTGACGAGAGCCTGATTCCACGGCGCTGCCTCACTTGTTATTTACTCTAAGCCCCGCTCCTCCCACTTGTACAAATCAACATAATTACATCCCTTGGCAATCTTTTCCTATCACAAAGGAAGGAATTACAGCCCTTGGCAATCTTTTCCTATCACAAAGGAAAGAATTACAGCCCTTGGCAATCTTTTCCTATCACAAAGGAAAGAATTACATCCCTTGGCAATCTTTTCCTATCACAAAGGAAAGAATTACATCCCTTGGCAATCTTTTCCTATCACAAAGGAAAGAATTACAGCCCTTGGCAATCTTTTCCTATCACAAAGGAAAGAATTACAGCCCTTGACAATCTTTTCCTATCACAAAGGAAAGAATTACAGCCCTTGGCAATCTTTTCCTATCACAAAGGAAAGAATTACAGCCCTTGGCAATCTTTTCCTATCACAAAGGAAAGAATTACATCCCTTGGCAATCTTTTCCTATCACAAAGGAAAGAATTACATCCCTTGGCAATCTTTTCCTATCACAAAGGAAAGAATTACAGCCCTTGGCAATCT
>NW_004798038.1:168510-169251 GCF_000002075.1 Aplysia californica | reverse complement strand
TACTTTTTTTGTCTCCGCCTGCATGCAGCTTTTGTCCATCAGAACAATCCTGCCTACCCAGCTGTTTCCCCTAATGTCCTGGCCCATGAGACATTGCATCAACACTCAACACAAGGCACTCAACACTCAACGCCACTGCACTCTGCACTGTAGTGCTGGGCGGGAATCGATTCGATGCATCGATACCGATATCGGAATCGAATCGATACATAGGAAAGGATGGATAAATGAGGACTAATATTATTCCCAGGCAATTCACTGATCCAAGGGATGATTCTTTTGTTGTTTTCAAGTCCAATCGAAACATTAGGTTAAAAAAAGAAACCCGCTCCTCAGATATAAATCAACATGGCATCAAGAAAGACCTGTATTGTGTGGGAATATTTTGAGAAGGATAATCCTTCGCAGGTTAAGTGTTTATTAGGCAAAAAAACATTTGCATTCTCAGGTTAATGTGTTGATTTTGGGTGCCCATTGTGTGTATTGGTAAAGAAATTCTTTTTATCGATCAATTTCAAGTAGGCCTACTAGGTATCGATATCGGAATCGGTATCAAATCGATTCCTTGAAAAAGTATCACGTATCGCATCGATTCCTAAATGATGGTATCGTCCCAGCACTACTGCACTGACAGATCTGTGCATTAGGTCAAGGACATTTGAAATGTCGCCACGTCCCCTAAGAACAAACAATGCACTGCGTGCTGGGAAGGTTGTAATGTACTACCGCGTGCCAGACTGG
>NW_004798038.1:162596-164432 GCF_000002075.1 Aplysia californica | reverse complement strand
AAGGTAGGTCTAGAAGACTGGAAAAAAGAACACTACGCTGAGAGCTCACGCTCTCCTAGCCATGGCGATGGGGTGAAAGTTTACGACACACTTTCCCCCTTGCGAAACAGATACCTACGCACGCATTGGACCTAGGTTCGTTCTACTTTTCAAGACTGCACGGCCTTATCCAGTTCATAGACGGAATAATATTTTTATTTGAAGCGTTGTTTGTAGATGTTTCTGTTTGTGCCGCTAGCTGAGATTTAACAATTATAAATCCCGTCGATTCCACTTTTAAGGCAACTTTTTCATCCGGAAAAATCCAACTTAGAACAAAGAGATGGAAGACAAATGTTTAGGCATAAAGGTTTAGCCAGTACTGTAGTGCGAATATTTCATAGCAAAGTCTTTATACAGAACAAAAAGTAGCGGACATAATAATGCCCGATCTAGGCGTATAAATCGATGGCAACATAATATTATTATCCTGGTTTCTAGTGCTGGGCGGCGAGGTTCCCGATTACTGAAAGCTAGGCAGAAATCGTAGAATCGACTCCGAACCCAATTACTTACTTTCTAATGATGTGATTTCTTCGGGTGGTTACCCTGTTGGCTCCGAACATCTTCAGGATTTTGGATAACTTTGATTTTTTTAAAAACTACGAAGAATCAGCTTTTACTTTTCAAAAATAAATTCTCTTAAAAAAAAAATAAGAAAGAAGATTTTATGATTAAAGTAACTGGTAATCGTTGGTTTACGTAAAAAGGGGTCGGAACTTTTCTTCCGTAGCATTAATCGTGGGAGTCGGTTCCGGGATCGATTCTTCGCCCAGCTCTAGTTTCCACAGACGACTCGACATCGTTTATACCAGGGACGTCAGCTGATCGTGGCGGAGACAGTGTCGTCTGGAAAATGGAAAATCAAAATAAATGTCTTGGAATCAAATTAGATGTTTTAATTGTGGGCTATGTCTCCAAAATGACTGAAATGAACTTTTCTTGAAACAAACCTTTCAAGTCATTTATTATAATCAATAAACTGTTCTCCACCAATCTGCTCCGAATTTTTAAACTAAACTTATTGATATTACAGTAAAAGGATGATCCTTCTCGAAACATAGAGTACCTAGAGTCCTCGTCCTAGAAAAATAGATATAATTTATGTAACCATACGAGCAAAGAAAAATAGTTTGTCTATTTTCAAATGATTTCGATACAAAACCAGACTAAACCAAATAGTTGACAAAAGAAAACGATACAAAAAAGTTAATTATTGACCTGTCCAAAACACTTCAAAATTATTACCACCGTCAGGACTTCTGTATGGAATTCTTGTTGGCATGGTAAACAATCCCTGGTTCAATACAGGCTTCAAAAAGCTACTTTGAAAGATTTGACTTTTGACGACACGGTAATCGTCCAAATCTGTCAAATTAAAAACTGGTACCAACAGATTGAGGGTGTGGTGGCGGAGCGGTTAGTGCGCTTGTCTCCGAAGCGAAAAGTTCTCCGGGTTCGAGCCTCGGTTCGCACACGCATTTTTTTTCGCCCCCTCCTTCCCACCCAGCAGTAATGGGTACCTGACTTCAAGTTGGGGAAGTAAAGGTAGCATAGAAAGGAACTGGCCACCCTACCACAATAATTATGCCGAAGGCCCAAGAAGTTGTCTCACTAACAAGGCAATCCACAATGTTCGGATCGGATGCGGGAACAACTTTACTTTTGCCACCAGATTATATCACAGTAAGCGTAACGTATACCGCATATTTTGACGTGGATTTATGTTTAAATATTATGTTTATGATTACTCAAGTATGTTTTATACACACACACACGCACACACACATACACACA
>NW_004798038.1:161295-162382 GCF_000002075.1 Aplysia californica | reverse complement strand
ATAATCATATATGTATTATATATAAAGTCCGTGATATACATTTCATATGTATACCTGGAAGTGTCATCTCTGACTCAGAGATTGACGTGTAGTGACCCTCCTTCGTTCAGGGTCATATCCAGGCCAGTCTATGTTCTTATATTGTCCATCCGTGTTATTATTTTCCTTCCTCTGGCTCTCCTGCCAAACATCTTTCCTTCAAGCACGTCTTTCCCAAAGGTCTCGTATGTGATTTTTAACCTTGTTTATACCTTTATACTCATTATTATGTCTTTTTATATATTGAATTACACGGAAGAATTCAGTATAAATATTATTCAATTTATACATCGGTTTCTCTTTTTATTTCAACTGAAGCAAACACTTGAGACGATAATTTGATATTGCTAACAGGTTACACACAACCAAGTGTTGTTTACTTTGTGTTCTCTATACCGTATTTCCTGTGGCGGTAGGTGGACCAACATTTGGGTGGGGCTTATATAGGTTGCTTCCAGTTATTTACTACCAAATAACAAGCAATAAACATTAAACAGTGAAGATTTTTCTATAGATCTACTCACGGTGAGCCACGCCAGTTTGAGAAGAGTTGCCTTTGTTTTCCATCTCGTTGTTCTTAGTTAAATTTTTGTTGATAGTGGGGATGAAGCTGATTCACCTCAAAATTTCCTCTAATTAGTTTTCATGTGATGAAAAAGTTTCCTTAAAAGTAGTTCGACCTGATTTATAACTGTTCAATCTCAGCGGCACAAACACAAACATGCACACACAGCACTTTAAACATAATACTTCAATGAGCTGGATTAGTCCGTGTAGTCGAGAAAGTTGAACGTACCTAACAAAGAACCAATGAGCGCATAGGTATCTGTGTCACTGGGGGAAAGTGTGTCGTAAACTTTCACCCCATTGTCAGGGCTAGGAGAGCGTGAGCCCTCGGTACAGTGCTTGGAGTAACTATATAGAATAGTTCCTCCAAGGTACAGTGTTATTTTTCCCAGTCTTCTACCTCTTTACAAGAAGAGTTTCATTAAAGACTGGCCGTGGGAAAACGGCTCATCTTTGCTGAGCCCTAAAGACATTTGATTGG
>NW_004798038.1:158848-160044 GCF_000002075.1 Aplysia californica | reverse complement strand
TATTATCAGTATCATCATTATTATCGTGATCATTATTATTTTCAAGAATGCCTTCATAAACGAAACAGATCATGTTCGAGTTATGCGGCTATACGAACGTTGTTAGAATCGTCTACAGAATACAACTATTCTTGCTTTGGTTGCGTGTGTGCTTCATTAGCCTACAGTCAGTATCAGAAGCAAGCTAGGCGTGGCTCGGGCGGAAAGTTGCCGAAAATATCTCGAAGCAAAGGGAAATAAGTCACCTGGCATTATGTGATTGTCTTGCAAGTATGATCAGACGATACACGTTTAAGGCTCACGGCAGAAATGTGTGATTTTTAGCCTAGCCAATGGTGTTCACAATACAGCACAAGCGACACATTCTTGCTTTCAAAGAGGTCACCCCTAAGAGGTGTTTGTCCCAATTTAGTCCAGTCCAACCTTTAAGAAAGGTCATAGTGTGTCTATTTTTGGTGACAAGGCTAAATGCAGGTCAAAGAGCCATCGTTGTTTTACCGCCGACCAGCTTTCTATTACTAGATCTAAGTACGGAAAAAATGGAAACACGACGAAACCCAAAACAAACTATCTCTACATACGGGTGCTGTTTGAAATGAGGAGAAAAAAATATATAAAGCGACCGTGAATTTTCTTAGGAATTTTTATTTTCTATACAGAAAAATGGCACAAGAAGTCGATTTTCATTTTAACACTTTGCGGTACAGTACCCAAGATTAGGGGTGTGGCTGAAAGTCAGCAGTAAGATGGAGCCAAGGAGTAGCAGTTGAAAGACTGCAGAAAGAGTCAGGAGCCCAGAGGAGGGGGCAAAGGAGGTGACATAGTAGTGGTAAAAAGTGGAGATAAAAGCAGACGACAGAACATTGCTAGAGAGCAGGAAAGGAGGTGGAAGGAGACAATTTTACAGAAGAATTTTTTTTTGTCGCTACCCGAATTCAAACCCGGGACTTTTGAATGAGAGGCCACGAGAGACCCCTTGCCAAAGTTTGATTACAATGTATTTCTATTGCTTCACAGTCTTTGGGAAATGAAAATGTTCTTTTATTTTGCCTTTTATCCCGTTAATCAGTACAAAATAATTGTTCTTTGTTTTAAGTGCGTCAACAACATTGCTCCATCATATCTTTGTGACATGGTCATCGAATATATACCATCTTGGCATTTAAGATCGGCAAAGAAAAGACTTTTAAGACCTG
>NW_004798038.1:154163-155524 GCF_000002075.1 Aplysia californica | reverse complement strand
TATATAGAGAGAGAGAGAGAGAGAGAGAGAGAGAGCAATTCGGTCAGTTTGGAGCATACCACATGTTAAATATTTCAAAAGCTTCCACAAATTGGATGTGTACACTTTGCGAGCTTCTCCCATCAGTATTTCTTGACTTAGCACAAGAGTTACCCCGCCTTGTTCTTAGTCTATTTTAAAAGTATTTTTTAATGCTGTTAATATCATTACTTAACTGATCAATTAACTTTTTATATTCTTTACATGTTAAGCCATTGATACAGTAAAAGTTTAGCCGATATGTTTCTCGTGTTTAAGAAAAAAACATTGTTTTTCCCAAATAGGATGTTGGCAGACGTTTCTAGGGGTGTTTTAATGAGGAGTTGTGTTGTTAGAGTTGTGTTTATTGTTGTTATCAATTCAGCGACAGCTGTCCTCTCGCCCGCCTGTCCCTTGCCATGTAGTGAACAGTTGAGTTTTGCTGCAGTTTGCTGTGAAGCTCTAAAGAGTGTGTCGTCAAGGTTGGGTCTCTGACAGAGAGAAATAACTCTGATGATATCATTCAGGGCTGTGAAATGACTAATGGTTTACTGTCTTTTTGTTACGTACTTAAAGTCACACAAAGGACACATTGGGGGCGGGGAAGTGTAGGGTTTTAATCTGTTATTCCTTTTTAACTTTAAACTGAGATGCAAATTGAGATGCATATTTAAATGTTCTGTTTTCGAAAGCAGGGCGTCGTCCGAACCAATTTGTAAAGACTGATGATTTGTTACATTTGGTTTTGCTGTAGCCGGAGCAATGATAATTGTTATATCGTCGGCCCAGAGTACAAGTGTCGTAGGTCCACTTTTTTTCATGAAATTTGAGGTAAGACAACTCATGCACTCAAATTCCTATGTATTGTGTCTCCAATAAGTTTGAAGACTCCGTACGGTACTGTAGATATCTATTTGTAGAGATATCCAGGACCCACTTGTCGTATGTCCAAAGCAGATTAAAACAGAAGAGAGTACAACTGTCGGAAATCCATAAGCATTAATTTCCATACATGTTGTTTTGTCGTATCTCCATTTGAGCCAATGAGATGAGAGAGTGCCGTCACGTGATTCAGTGAACAAAGCAAAATAACGTCGTCTAGAAGAGGGCTGTTCAACGATCAGGAGGCCCTAAACGTACATGTTCATTGAATTTGAAAGAGTAGTCTATTTTGATGAGTATGTCTGCATGTCCCACGTTCTTTAAATTCTATTTTTGTCATTGTTTTGCAATCATCAGAGCTCTCGTAATTGTTTTGTTTTTGTAGTGCCTGCATAGACATTGTTGGTGCCTCTTCTTGTAACGTTAGTTGTGGTTCTGTGCCTGGGATTTGAGGGGGGGGG
>NW_004798038.1:147293-150183 GCF_000002075.1 Aplysia californica | reverse complement strand
TGTATGTGTGTGTGTGTGCATGTGGGTGTATGTGTGTGTATGTGTATTTCATTTACACTGTAGGCCTCTACATGTATTGCATTATGTGTCTTATTTCAAAGTTTCTGTACCTGTTATTCTTTAACACAGTAGACGAGAACAAGGTGTCGGGAAAGGACAATGAAGATTGTTGTTTTTATTATCAAATGGAATGTTCGTTATTACTATAGATCTGCCCTTTTGAAGGGTGCATAGGAAGAAGAGGGATTGTCAACTTTTCACATTTCATAAACGGCAGCAAGAAATCCAAACCCATTGGCCCGTGTGGAATCTTTGCAAATGTGAAACTCTGAGAATCCGCAGAAATGAAGTAGTTTGGGGCCCCACGAAAGAACAAAAAGAATGTTCCTTAAGTGTCTGCTTTCGTCTCCACTTTCTGCTCCCCCCCCCCCCCCCCATCCCCTTTCCACTTTGCTCCTCCTTGGGACTCCTGACTCTTTCTGCAGCCTGTCTTCTGCTACTCCTTGGCTCCTTTTGACTGCTACCTTTCAGTCACGTCACTGATGGTAGGTAAGATTTAACACCTAGCTTTCTCGGATATGGGCAAGCAATCTCGAAGGACCCGCGTGCAAGTTGTGCACGTCAAAGATCCCTTGGTGGTCTTAATATCGATAAGAGTAGGCTACGGTCGCTACCCAGAAAAAGATTCAAAATTCCTATCTAACTTAATGTTTTTAATACGTGAGGCAGCGTGGTAGAATCAGGCTCTCGTCAAAATAATCAAAATGAAGAAACTTGCATTTTTCCGCAGGTTTATGAATTTTTTATTAAGTTTTTGTTTTTTGGCTCATCACCTTTCGTGCCCTTTAAAGAACTAATTTCTGTGTTGATTGCTCTGAAAAACGTTGATTAAAGGCACAGAAAATGTAAATTTTCAGTTACCACGGACTCTTAAGCTAAGGAAATATCTAACCTTTGGCGACCATTTTCTCACTAATTCTACCTCTGAAACCAGGTGGCCTCAACCTCATTCATTTGCAAATATCTCAACTTGTATTCATGATAAATGGATATTTTTTTCATCCAAATAAAGACAAGTGAACATGCTTTACGATGATACCAATAACTCTAAATGCCCAAAAATTGACGAGAGCCTGATTCCACCACGTCGTGCCACGTATTGTGTCCTGCATGCTCATATGACCTTATGCAGTCTTGCTTGCTACGTAAAACACTTTCCGAAACAAACAAAATACCAAAGGCCACTTTCGGGACGGCAGGCAGCTGGAACATGTTACTGTGGTGTAACCTCTGATATCAACCTACTTGAACTGTTTTTGTGAGCCTCGGATATCTGTTCATTGTTCTTTTTTACATGCATACTTTAGATAAACGTCGTGGTTTGATGCTATTAAAACAGTTGATTAGGAAGGTATGTTATCTGTGTCTGCACTCGAAAAAATGTCGTTTTCTTGTCATTGACAATGACTATTTATACTATTATAGATCTGCTTGTCATATTTCTAATCTTTCCTTTAAAATGTAACATTCAAATACAAGTTTTTGCTAACTTGGTCACGGGTTTTCCTAACGGACAAAAAAGTTTGTCTATGAGCATGTTTTTCTCTCGGGCGACTTTTTTTTTTTTTAGGCAGACAGCTAAGAGTACATTGTATCTGTGTATTAGATTACTGCAGCTATTTTTCAAGATTAAAACTTCCAGTGTGTAGATCTTGAAAGCAATGTCTGATCCATATTCATTAGCACATAACGATATCTGTTGAAATCTCGAAGCTTGACATTCATGCTGCAACTCCATACGGCATCTATGGTGTATCCATTCGGCCGCTCCACCGCTACATATATGGAAGACCCGGGTTCGATTCCACGGTGAAAAGACATTCCTGGTGTTTCTGGTGGGATGTTGTACCCCTCTCAGCCCGAGTTGGCCCTGACAGGCAGGGTGGTGCCTGCCTCCTAAATAATCGAAGCAGAGTCGATCGTGACGTAAAATCCCCTATTAAAAAAAAAAATAACTAAAAAACAACCACCCCCCAAAAAAATCCTTAAAAAAACCCACGACAAAACGAAAACACAAAAAAAAACCCCAAACAAACAAAAAAAACCCGAATGCCTTCACTGAGTGGGATCCCGAAGACATCTTGTTAAAGTTATAATAATGTTCTCCTTATGTGCAAAAAACCTCCCAGAGGAATGTACCTTCCTCCTCGTAATCTCCTTTGTACTACTCAGACCAGAAGCTTTATGAATAATGTCACTACAGTCTACGGATTTGGATGACCCTTTTCAGTGGACCTTATCTTTGTCCTGGCTTGTTTGGTTAGTCTGAAGTAGAGCTGGGCAAAGAGTCGCTTTACCAAAATCCGGATAATATGTTAGTGCACCTCTTCGGCAAATAATATAATATGAACGACTTCGGCAAATGTGATAAAACCACTTCAACAAACGGGTTAACATCACTTCAACAAACGGGTTAACATCACTTCAACAAGTGGGTGCACCCACTTCGGCAAACGGGGCTCAGGAAAGAGTTAAGAGTCTGAACTCGAAAGATGTTTCATTGAGAATGATCCGGTTCTCCTTACAGATTATCCGGATTTTGCCCACCTGTAGTCTGAAGGGTCATCAGCACTTGACTCGACAGGCGCGGAGACTGGTGGACTGTTCCTGGCTTTCCTCCTTTGATCATAAATTGAGTCATGTCTCACCCTCTCTATCTCTCTCTCTCTCTCTCTCTCTCTCTCTCTCTCTCTTTCTCTCTTTTTCTCTCTCTCTTTGGCTCTCGTTATCTCTCTGTGTCTCCCACATTCTCTCTCTGTCTCTATCCCTGTCTATCAAACTTTTCTCTTCTTCTCTCACTCTGCCTCTTTCTCAGCCTTTCTCAGTCTAT
>NW_004798038.1:143362-144633 GCF_000002075.1 Aplysia californica | reverse complement strand
TGTGTGTGTTTGTGTGTGTGTTTGTGTGTTTGTGTGTGTGTGCGTGTGTATGTGTGTGAAATGGTATAGGTTTTCGCACACTATGAACACTGTTATGTTATTTAAGAGCCTGTTTAACGATGTCTCCGAAATGACCGAGCCAAGTGGGAAATTCGTGGAAAGTGCCTTCCCCAAGGACGCAACGTTGGACACAGCTGAGACTCGAACCCCCGAACCCGCAATCTCCCGAATACGAGTCCGTAGCCTAATCACTAGGCTACTGACGATACCCCATGAGGCAGAATTAAAACAGCTTGATCTCTTAACTTATGTAAAAGATAACGCTGTATGGATTATGATATTATGTGTAACTGTATTAACGTGAAAATCCAGGACATTGATTCACCCGTTATAAAGATATTAGAGGATAAGTTGAGGCACAAATTTTTGACCGCACATTTGTGGTCTACGTTAACGTATCAGCTACAATAACAATGATAATGCATTCATGATTTATTCATGAGTTTCAGAAGCCTCCGGATTTCAGACCCACTTTTATGGACTTCTGGTGAAACAGTTTATTGCTTTTACTTTTATAGTTTTTACATGTACTAGCAATAAACGTATTGTGCTAACATTTTATTTAAGTTCCCTTTATTCTACACTCGTTTGCGCCAAAGTTAGGTTTTGCATGTAGTGCGTGCTGATATTATGAACTCTACGTTCTTGATTTGTTTGCATCATTGGAAAGTTCATTATTGAGCACGTCGGCAGTAGAAGTGTGCTGCCTGAACGAAATGTATTATTTACTTAATTCTTATTTCTGTATTTATGAATGTTAATTGTCTACAGTTTGACCTGGTCTGTGAGCGTGACTCTCTGGCCAAACTGAGCCAAACTCTGGTCATCGCTGGTCAAGGAATCGGGGCTGTGCTCACCACCATAGCGAGTGACCGCCTGGGCAGGAAGGTGAGTACCAGGGAACACAGCAAGTCATCAGTCGCGCACGGACAAGATGAGTTACTTCTTGCAATCCAAGAATGAAGATATCAGCCGAAAATCGACACTGGAGTCAGATTTATAGATATTCAATTGATGCCATTTTGTGTTGGTCTACAAAGTGCCTGTTATTGTTCCATACATACAAATCGTAGGAACTCCACCCACACACTTGATGCATCCGTTTCATCAGGGCTAACATCTGAGAAATAACTCATTTTGTCAGCACACCTCACAGATGGTCAACAAAACTGTTTGTGAATGAAAACACGAAAGTAAAACAGAAAAAAAGA
>NW_004798038.1:138324-142285 GCF_000002075.1 Aplysia californica | reverse complement strand
ACTCCCCCACCCACCCCCTCCCCTTACACACACATTTCTTCTTTTAAAAGAATGAAAACCTAAAATAATAATGTGGAACGTACACTGATTTTCATACGCCAAACATATGATAAAAGTTAAGCGATCCAAAATACGTGTTAGAGCTTAAGAGCTTATACCTATCCATACGCACTGGGGATCATTTTGTACCCCCGAGGTTGTATTCTTCACATTTTAGAATACTTTTAGTGCGAAGATCTCTTCGAAACTTTCAGTGTTTCTCAAAAAATCATTTTGACAGACTGCTATGCATAGCGTACGGTTCCGAATACCGAGTAAATTTCCTCTTTTTAAAGTGGTGGCACAGAGTTCTCCTCGACGTATGGATACAATAGTAAAACACGACGTACGGATAGGGTTAGATCACCCAAGAGTATTGACAGGGACGTTAAGCCGATAAACCCATTTTAAAAATATTTTTTTCCCTATCTTCCCTCGTGCGTCAGTTTGGCCCGTGTGTCATCATTTCGTCTTAGAATAAACAAGGGAAGCCAACTGATAGGTTCTGATTTGCGCTTCTTCAAACGCGCCCCAGAAAACACGCCTCGTCTCCTGGTCTCCCGACTCTTACATTCACCCACTCTGAAGTTTATTTCTAACGATTTTATATTATCTGCTTTCATAAAATGCTTTTCAGAAAAACCTTTAAAAGAAAATATGAAAAAAACAACCAACAAACAAAAAAACAAACAAACAACAAAAATCAAAACCCAAAACGAAAAACAGACAACCTGTTAACGTCTCAAACAAGCTGTAGCTGTGTATACCTTCAAGACACTTTCCCACCTTATTCATCAAAATATGGGTCCAGCACTTAGGCAGAAATGTATGCCGTGTTTTTAACTATCAGATGAAATCTATTAATCGATTTGTCAAAAACGGGATGTACTGTCATTTAAAACAAACGTCCAGGAGTCTCTCGTTGCCAAGAGGTTAAGGTATTCGCCTCTTATTCAATCGGTCTCGCGTTCGAATCCGGATAGCGACGGAAAATTTTCTTCTCTAAAATATGTTCTCCTCTCACATCCTTTCCTTCTCTCTAACAATGTTCTGTCGTCTTCTTTTGTCTCCACTTTCTGCCCCCACCCCCTCATCTCCTTTGCCCCCTCCTCTGGGCTCCTGACTCTTTCTGCAGCCTTTCTACTGCTACTCCTTGGCTCCTTCTTACTGCTGTCTTTTAGCCGCACCTCTGGTCTTCTGGTTGGAAAGATATACACCTAGCCTTCTCGGACAAGATAAAACAATCTCTGAGGTCCTGTGTGCAGGTTCCACACGTTAAAGATCCCTTTGAAGTCCAAAATCGATAAGAGTGGGCCGAGTACAACAAGAAAAACAAAAAACAACAAAGTAAAAGCAACCCTCACTCATCCATCCGTATCCTCCCCTCCCCAGGGCGTGGTGGCTGGCGTGTTCACCTACAACTCCGAGCTGTTCCCCTCCCAGCAGAGGCGGCTCAACGTCATGTCCGGCATCCTGGCCTGGGCTCTGTCCGCCATGCTCATCTCCCCTGTGGCCTACCTGTGTCGACGCTTCTCCTGGCGTACCACGCAGATGGTCTACTCCACCGTGTCGGTCAACGCCATACTTCAGATCTGGTTTGTCTCTCACCTAATGTATTAATGATAATAAGAATAATACATGTGTTAATACTAATAATATTAATAATAATAATAAAAATAATAATTATAATAATAATGATAATAATAATAAATGAATAAATAGTATAGCGCAGACCCCTGCTCTCTACAGCAAGCTCTATGCTCTTTACACTATATTATATTAGTACCCCAGCAGACCGTAGAACACTCAGAAACATTCTCAGCTTCCCGGGAAGCATACAGTGCAAGCAGCTGATAAAGCGCTCAAACACTAACAAACTCTTATGGCATCGTCCAAGACAATCTCCTGTCCAAGACCAATCACCTGTACAAACGACAATTTCCACTTCTCGATCTGCGTTTAAAAAAATAATATTACGACACCGCCCAAATCTGTCTAAGACAACACCTTTTCTCCTCAACAATGGGTGGCCGTCTTGCACAATTTCCTCTGTACAGTTCTTGTTTTTTGGCTCGTCTGCCACCCACAACGCCTGTGAAGACAGAGTCGATGGAATTTGTTCAGGACCACTGGTCAACCCATGGTCAACCACTGGTCAACCACTGATCAACTGAGCCGTGTCCTTGTGTAACGACATTGGCAGACTGGCAGTTATTCACTTGGCCACTCCCAGCTTTTTGTCACGACCGACAGCTGAGCACACGAGGTGCAAAAGACCATTAGACTCTTACAGGCTTGTTAGCAGCATGAGGTGTTCAATGAGTCTCGCTCGGTTTACCCTCAAAGAAAGTTCACTAAAAGTCCAGTTTTTTAAAGGTAAAAGTAAGAGTTCTACGTCTCTTGCAACACAAATAAGTCATGTAAGCCACTGACTTTCATTAATGGTGTTACCAGAGAGTGCATACAAAAAGAAGAAGGAGGAGGGATAAAGATGATAGATGTTTGATAGGAAAGAAGGAGCAAACAACAGCAAAGCACCCGCCAACCACTCACGCACAAAGCTCGTACAAATCCTACTGTAAGTTTTCTTAAAAAAAAAAAAAGAGATTCTCGTAAAGGGACTATGAACTATATTATAGTAGAGTTTTCACTGCGTTTCGTAACTACCCTCACTTTATATAAGAACTGGTTTGGGTCGAAGAACCTGTTTGACATAGATCTTTCATAACAACTTGGTTTGGAATTCGGTTGGAAATCAGAAATCGAGATTCTACTTTTCTTGTAGGCGTTTAGATTGAGAGATGTTAGCTCTGTGTGTCAACACATAGTGGGGTGGGTGGTTGGCGGGTGCTCAGATATGGTCTGCTCCTTTCTTATCAAACATCTATAGTCTTCATTTCTCCTCCTCCTTTTTCGTATGTTATTCTCTTGTAACACCTCTACTCTCCAGTAGGCTACTTGTATGAACGATTTGTGTTGTGATTGCTGTAAAACGTTTACTAAAATTAAACTGAAACTCTCAAGAAACACCAATAATCTTCAGCACTCTTGGGATCTATTTGAGCTGCTAGTGCCGTAAAGATCTGACTAAAACTAAACTATACTAAACTAAACTAACCTAAACGTTCCAGCAATGCTTCTAATCTTCGGCACGGTCCTTATAGTTATACTGACTTATTTTTGATGCAAGTGCCGTAAAGATCTGACTAAAACTAAACTAAACGAAACGAAACGAAACGAAACTTTCGAATAATGCTTCGAATCTTTGCTACGGTTCTTATACCAGTAGTTATAATGACCTGTTTGTGTTGCAAGTGCCGTAAAACTTTCACTAAGACGAAGTTACTGAGAATAAACTAAACGAAGCTACTACACCAAAGCTTCTCTGCTAGTAGAGAATCTTTGACCAACTGCTCACACAAACTGTCACGAGGTGGGGATTACTGCATGACGTGTATAGTTCTCAGTCACGGGTCATTGGAAACCAGTGGGACAAGTTCTGAGTTCCACCCACCCAGCCCTGGGTGTGAAGGGGGTGAGGCGGGGGTGGGTAGGGGGCGGGGGTAGGTCGGGTGTGGGTAGGTGTATGGGCGTGGGTGTGGGGAGTGGGTAGGGGTGGGGAGGGGTTGAGGTGGGGGTATGATCGGCCGGACAACAGCGTGGGAACTGAGTCAATACCAACCTCCTTGGCCAACGTTGTCCTTGGTCAATACTTTCAAAGACGCCCTCTTGTGGGGAGGGTTCTTATCCAGTATCTCGGTCCTTTGACTGGGATGTACTATTCCTCTCAGCCCTGGTCGGTTATGTCAGGCATGATCGTGAGCCTACCTCCTGAATGGTCTAAATTGTACCGATAGGGGCATAAAAACAGCTACATTAAAAACCCCAAAACAAAACATGAGAACCCCCCCCCAAACCCCCC
>NW_004798038.1:137223-138224 GCF_000002075.1 Aplysia californica | reverse complement strand
CCCCCCGCTCTTACTTCAGGTATTTTACAAAGCAGCAGCCTCGGCCCAAACCTCCAAACACAACATGGAAGACGATTTGAAGAAAACCATGCAAGAAGACACGGCAGAAAAGCTGACATTGTTGGATCTGTTGAGAGTGAAGCGATTGTTCATCAACTCTGTGGCAATCTGGTTCGCTTGGTAAGAACTTGAGGCTCATGATATTATTACGACAATTATGTATCAATTTCCACTCCACCTTTATAAGATAAGATATTATGATAAGATAAGATGCGATAAGGTAAGACGATACCGTATTGTTCTAGTAGGAACTTTTTCTTGCCTGTACAGGGAGGTTAAAAAACACATGGAGATGTACATTGAATGTAAAATTATGTGAAGCAGCGTGGTGCCTTTTTCTCGCTAATTCTACCTCTGGAACCAGGCGACCCCACCTCTTTTAAACGCAAATGTCTCGATTTCTATACAAGATAAAAGGATATTTTTTTTCCTCGAAAGCAAAGCAAATAAAAAAACATATAAGACGATGCCAATGATTCTATATAAAAAAAAGTCCCAACATTGACGAGCGCCTGATTCCACTGATTTATGCAGTTGCGAGCGCCGTAAAACACTTACCAAAAATGTTTAATGCTTTTAAGTTATTCTATGAAATGTTTACCACCGTTTGTTGGGCAGTGGTTAGGTGTTCTGCTGTGACTTGGTGGACTAATGAATTCGATTCTCGGGTGGGGGGACATTTTTTTATAGAGTGTGTCAGTCTTTCTGCGGGGATGTTGTATATCTCTCAGCCCAGGTTGATCCTGACAGGCACGGTTGGGATATCGCCTCCTGAATACTCTGAATTGTTTCGATGGGTGAATTAAAACACCAGCATTAAAAACTAATTCATAAAAGAAATGTTTATGTCAAATACTAACAGATGTTCTCTCTCTCTCTCTCTCTCTCTCTCTCTCTCTCTCTCTCTCTCTCTCTCTCTCTCTCTCTCTCTCTCTCTGTCC
>NW_004798038.1:134150-136114 GCF_000002075.1 Aplysia californica | reverse complement strand
CATGTTATGTTATATTAATCCTTTCTCATACTTTGCAGTCTTATCAATGCATTAAGTCATAACCAACGTCATGTACTCCCAATAATACGTGGATGATCTGGCCCAGGGAGCTTACTGTAACCGCCTTGAGCTGGTCCCAGACCTACAGAGTTATGTCCCCTGATCGTGAACTTTTCCGCGAATATCCGATTCACTGTGTAGAGCATCGCTACACTGACAAAAGAAGTCTTCCAATGACCATGATTTAGGAGGTAGATCTAGATTTAGATTAATCTGATGGTTGCACTGTATTCCATACTTGTGATAAGTACTTTTTTGTTTACTTATTCATCGCCTGCTGTCGTTAAGTGTCGAGGGGAGATGCAGTTTTTCTATGGTAGGCCAGCTCAGCAGCTCTTTCAGTTGGGATATTAGAGTGATAAGTAAGTTCTTTTAAATTGATAAGGAGGATAAAACTATATTATTGTCAAGGGTACAGTGTCGCTACCCCATGCAATCCACCTAAATCCAAATTTTGAGAATTTCCTATTTTTACACACTCTGAAGGCTCTATCAAACAGATACGCCCTTCAACATCACAAACATGCACTTGAATGCTATGGTCAATTCTTACAATATTTTACTTTTCGTGATTCTTGATAGGAACATTACATCAAGAATTAGTTGATATTTTGTTTGTGTGTCTTTGAAAAAAGAAGTATTTAAACGAAGTTAAGTGGGTTGCTCATCGCACCGACAACAGTTAGTGAAAAATTGGTCGCTTTTAAGGACAAGCAGGCTACCCCAGATTTCGGGGGTTTCCATAAATCTTGACCTACACCAAAACTGGGCATTGCCCTACCTATAGGAGAAGTTTGGTTTCATTGGTGTGTATGATTTTTTGGCTATTGAGAAAACTGAAAAAAGGGACAAACACTTTACCCTCGATTTTCTCTAAACAGCATTTTTTTTTCAGGATAGCCCGCTTGTGCTTCACCCTATCCGTACGCCCCGGGGTCATTTTGTACCCCCGTGGTTGTATTCTTCACATTTTACAATACTTCCAATACAAAGATCTCTTTGAAACTTTTAATGCTATGCAAAGCGTATGGATTGGATTAACGAGTAAATTTCCTCTTTGAAAGTGGTTGGACAGAGTTCCCCACGTTGTGTGGATACGATAGTAAAACACAACGTGCGGGTAAGATTAAGTGGTGGCACAGAGTTCCCCACGTTGAATGGATACGACAGTAAAACACGACGTACGGGTAGAGTTAAGTCGTGGGACAGAGTTCCCCACGTCGTATGGATACGATAGTAAAGCAGGACGTACATGATTAAGGCTACCGGTATCGTAATCGTGAGGTCACGCGGTCGGGGTTTGAGCCGCGGGCCCGACGTTGTGTCCTTGGGAAAGGCACTTTACAAAAATGTTCCTCACTTCACCCAGGTGGGAATGGGTACCCGGCCAAAGACAGCGAAAAATCTTGTCAGTATGTTAGTGTTTTAGCGTTTATAAACAGCCGCTTGCACTGTATGCTTCCCAGGAAGTTGAGGTTCTTTCAGAATGCTCCTAGGTCTGCTGGGGTAATAGTATAGATTGTGAAGCGCATAGAACTTGTTGTTGAGCGGGGATTTGCGCTATACAAATGCTATCTATTATTATCATGGGGTTAAAAGCGACCAGTTATAGATTCGCGTGACCCACTTCCGTTAACTCCATTACAGGTTTGGTCGGAGACCCACAACAGCCTTGACCTTCGTGCTCCTAAGCGGGGGCCTCCTTGTCCGAGGCATTTTGAGGTCCTTAGATGGTGAGTCATCAATGCCAACTTGTTTATGGTACAGTCTGTGATGTTCAGTGTTGCCAGTATCTGACTGCCTTGGGGCAGTGGGAATCACGCGGCATGCGTGAAATAACTTATAAAATGATTTGTTTTGTTTGGGATTTGTAAATTATTTAATTTTTTAATTTTTTAATTTTA